>NC_059269.1:2489972-2564972 GCF_017591435.1 Portunus trituberculatus | reverse complement strand
GCTGCTGATCCAAAAGCTTAGGTCTGGAGCAATCCAGAGCCACCTGTAGCAACAATATCAAGATCAAGATCAATCTCTGTCGTATTCACTCCACAAGTATTTGTCTTTATTTAAAATTCACATTGATTGTTGGATGTTATGAGGGATACAAGCATGATGTCTTTCAAGTGGGCTGAAACACCTAGTGCTGGTGAATTGACAGCCCAAAGACCAAGGAAAAGCTTCTCTTTAGAAAAAAAGCTTGAAATCATTAAGAGCCATTAGAGAGCTCAAGGAGCCAACTTCATTGCTAGAACCCTGCAGTTGCCCAATCCACTGTCTCCACCATTATCAGACAAGCAGCAAGTGTGAAGAAAATAGATGAGAAAGTTTCTACACTAATGGCAAAGATGTTAATGAGAAAGAGGGAGCAAATAATGGAGAAAATGGAGACTTAAAGCTGTTGATTGATGACCAGACTTGCTAACTTAACTGAAGTTCATTTCTTTCTCTTGCCAGTGGATATAGGCCTATAGTGAAAACCACTGTATGATGAAAAAAAAATAATGGGCTTTTAACACTGTCTCTGGGTGGTACAGAAAAGTGTTCTCTATCTCTCAATACAAGCTAGGCCTAGGTTACTCTCCTCACTAAATTAAATGCTATTGAACTTTAAGTTCACTCTCCAGTTGTTCGTTATTTGATTTGGTTTTCAGGACCATAACCCGACCGGTTGTGCGTTATTTGATTTGGTTTTCAGGACCATAACCCAATTGTATAGTGAGGGAAATCTGTATTTTTCGCAAAATCAAGATGTACCTATGTATGATTATGCAGTATATACACCCAACCCTCATTTATCCGGATGTCAGTTTATCCAGAAAGTGTCCAGATAATAATTCAGTAACTGGAGTCCGGATGGCTAACAAATGAACACAAACAATGCACGACTCACGCACTTCCAGAAACGATCAATAGATGGTGGCGCTGCTGCAGTTGTAAATTAGCCCGCCAGACACTAGTGAGCACTGTGTATTACCTGATAAGAGTGATTAAGTTTGTACCTTTTTTGGTACCTTAGAACTCTTAATTATATATCTTAGGGTTTTAAGCATAAATGAGTTGCCCTAGCTGTGACTTAAAAGCTAGAAATGATAAGAAAATTAGAGAAAGGAATTAGTGTTATAGGTGTTTGTGAGGAGTGTAGTGAAGTAAACTGTGTCATATATTAGTGAATAAAAAAATAAGCTAGTAGAATATCATGCCAAATACTATATGGATGCATCATAAAGTAAAAGCAGTAAAGGTGCACCAAGGGAAAATGTAAGGAGTGGAAAAGATACTGCATTAGTTGCCGCTGTTGTGAAGTGGTATGTGCCACAGTGATGGGTGGCGATCAGTGTCCGTGGCATTGAAATTAGAGATGTATTGATGTATCAGTATTGGTATCAGCATTATTGTTCCATTTAAGGAGTACTGGTATCAATATCAGTATTGGTATTAGCATTATTGTTCCATTTAAGGAGTACTGGTATCGATATCAGTATTGGCTTATTTTCTGCTGATACTACCTATACCTTAAAAATGTATTTATTATGTGGTGTATCTCACTCTGTAAGTTATTTTGTTAAGCAGAATTTGGATGTTCATACCAATGAAAAATAAATTGATAATAATGCCAAACTATTTATTATGATAAGTGTATTGAGTCCATGGTGCGTAGTAATAGAATATATATTCTTTGCTAACGTGTCACTACTGCTACTGTACTTGTACGAGACAGGTCAGTAGTGGACTGTGGGCCCTGTTACATCCCTCACCCCAGAAAGAGAAAGAGAGAAGTGGGAGGACAACACCGCCCACATCTTGCTCACTCGCATACTAAAGACATGTTCATTTATCTCTGCTTTTCTGTATTTTTTTGTATTTCTGTGTGTGTGTATTTACCTAGTTGTATTTACAGGGCCTGGGCTTTATGCTCGTGTGGCCCCGTCTCCATATCTACACATCCAATCTTACTTTAAAAGTATGTACACTCGTTGCAGACACTACTTCTTCATTCAAACTGTTCCACGTCTCAACACATCTTTACGGGAAACTATATTTTTTAATATCTCTCAGACATCTTCCCTTTCTCAGCTTTTTACTATGCGATCGTGCGCTTCGAATGTCATATTTTTCTCTCAGGATCAGTTTCTCATTATCCACTTGGTCCATTCCATTGATCAATTTATAAACTTGTATCAGATACCCTCTCTCCCTTCTTTGTTCCAGGTTTGGTAGATCCATAGCCTTTAGTCTCTCCTCATATGTCATCCCTTCAAATTCTGGAACCATTCTTGTAGCCATTTTTTGTAGTCTCTCCAACTTCCTTATGTGTTTCTTTTTATGAGGAGTCCACACTAACTCCTACATATTCCAATCTGGGTCCTATTATAGTACTTATCAATTTCTTCCTCATTTCTTTGCCCATGTAGTGAAATGCTACTCCAGTATTCCTTAGCAAATTATATGTCTCTAAAAATTCTATCAATTTGGCTTACCGGTTGATTGTTTTCTTCCATCGCCACTCCTAAGTCCTTTTCCTTTTTTACTTTCTCCAGTTCTACTCCATCTCCCCTCTTATAGATTCCCACTGGTCGTCTTTCACTCTTTCCCACTTCCATGACATGGCTTTTGTCCAAATTGAATTCCATTTCCCACTTTTTGCTCCTTTCCCAGATCTTATTTAGGTCTTCACAATCCTCTTTTTGCTTTATAACTCTGCACAGTTTCATATTATCTGCAGACAGATTTATGTCACTGTTCACTCCCTCTGGCATGTCGTTAATATAAATGAGGAAAAGTATTGGTGCCAATACTGATCCCTGCGACACTCCGCTTTCTACTGCTCTCCACTCGGACTTCATATCTTTAATTATAGTCTGACCGGGCTTAATTTACGGCTATGGTGGGGCGAGGGGAACTCTACAGTGCTGCCACGTTTCCAAAAAATGTGATGTGAAATAGAAGTTATTGATGTACAAGGCATTGCAAATACCATCAATTCAGATGTATAAAATTTCGACTTGTGTATATAGATGGCTGAATCAACAGTAACCATCATATGCATAAAAAACTATATAGTACCATACAAACATGGCATACATATTCAACAGTGTTGCTGATATCAACTGTACTAACTTATAATGGTACTTAGCGTATGCTTAGGGTGTGTAATAATATCAGCGTTACAGATATAAGATAATGAGCATGGAAAAAAGAAATAATCTATTATCCAAAGTAAAAAAAAATAGTAGAAGTCTTGTGAGTGGCGGCAATACTGATGAACCCAGCCTGGCCAGGCCGAATAGCCTCACCTTGTAGTACCAGATGTTGCTATAATTATAAGATAAAATGCTCACATTTACTGGCTTTTACAGTAATTTCAAGGGTGAGGCATAATCGGATTCATAATTCGTAAGCCAAGCTAATGTGTAGTATCTATTTTTACAAAATAGTAGGTATATGCCAATACCTAAGTGAAAAAAAAGAAGCATTTTTCACTTGTGCAACTCTTCCACACCCAGCTGGTGGCCTTGACACATTGTGGTGGCGACGTGACTGACCTCGTGCCACTCACTTATATATATATATACAATTATAAATGACTCTCTCTGCTTACCTTTGATTCTTTAGTAAGAGAGAGAGAGAGAGAGAGAGAGAGAGAGAGATTAACAGAACAGCAGTGAAAACGTGGCAACACTGTACAAAGACGCTCGCCCCCCATGGCCATAAATTAAGGCTGGTCAGACTATACCATCCTTATTTTTCTCCCCCTCAAATAATTTCCTATCCATCTCAATGTGCTTCCTTTTAAGCCACCCTTCTCCTCTAACTTCCATAGTAATCTTGCATGTGGCATTTTGTCAAACACCTTTTTTAAATCAAAATAAATAGTCAATCCATCCTTCTCTCTCTTGTACTCTATCAACTATTCTAGAATAGAAACTCAATAAATTAGTTACACACGACCGTCTTTTTCTAAAACCAAATTGGCTATTTGATATTAATTTGTTGTCTCCAAGGAACTCGATCCATTGTTTCTTTATTATTCTTTCACACATCTTGCATATTACACTAGTTAGTGATACTGGTCTGTAATTTAAAGGTTCTTCCTTCCTTCTGCTTTTATATATGGGAACCACCTCAGCTCTTTTCCATTCTACTGGTACTGTTCCATTTTCTATTGAGCATTTTATGATGTTGTATATAGAACTTGCTAGTTCTTCCTTACATTCTTTCAGTATTCTGCTTGAGACTTCATCCAGTCCCATTGCCTTCGCTTCATCCAGTTCCTTCATTAACTCTTTTATTTCAATCTTGGTTACTTTAACCTCTTTCATATAGACTGTCTCTCTATTACCCTGTGGCCTTTCAAATTTGGATTCCTTAGTAAAGACCTCCTGGAATTTATTATTTAATAGTTTTGCCATACTCTTTGGGTCTTCTACCATCCTGTTCTCTCCTTTTAACCTTTCTATTGTTTCTTTTTGCTTAATTTTTCCATTTATGATTCTGTAGGAAAATTTTGGTTGCTCCTTACATTTTTCGACAATGTCCTTTTCAAAGTTCTTTTCCTCTTCCTTTTTCACCTTAACATATTCATTTCTCGCTGCCTTGAAGTTTTCCTTATTTACTGGATTTCTATTTCTCCTCCACCTTTTCCATGCTCCATCTCTTTTCTCCTTTGCCCTAGCACACCTTGCGTTAAAGCAATCTTTCTTTCCTTCTCCTTTAGGTCTATATTTCGGGACATATTCCATGACTCCTGTTTTGTATATTTCCAAAAATACGTTATACTTCTCTTGCATCGTCTATGAGTTTTCCATCTCCTCCCAGTTTACGTTTTTAAAATAGTTCTTGAGATTTTCAATATCAGTCCTTCTGTAATTTAATCGGTCTCCTTTGTATGAATTGTCTTTATCTTCCTTTCCCTCTTCTATATCCATTTTTAATATTACATGGTCACTTTTTCCCAATGGGCACTTATACTTATATCTTATATCATCATTCATTTGTATACCCCTTGTAAAAACTAGGTCCAATCTCGCTGGCTCATTGTTTCCTCTGACTTATGCATTCCTTTACTCTGTTCCATCATATTGTCTATCATTAGGTTCAGGAATCTTTCTCCCCAGGCTTCTTCCCCGATACTACTTTCATAATTTTCCCAGTCCACTTCTTTACAGTTGAAATCTCCTACTAATATCACTTTTCTCCTTTCTTTAACGATTCTCATTAGACTCCTTATTGTGTCATCTATCATGTCTTTATATTCTTGATTGGTCCATGAATTTGTTTTTGGTGACACATATGTTACAATGATTGTTAACCCTTTTTTATTAATATGCATTTTAACATACAGTACTTCTGCTTTTCCTTCCCCACATTCCACTTGGTTTATCACTATCTCCTTCCTTAACATTATCATGACTCCTTGTCCTCCTTTACCCCCTGTCTCCTCTGCATACATTATACCTATTATCTAAGTCTATTTTGATTGCCTCATTTAGTTTTGTTTCAGCCAGGCATACAATATCCGGATTTTCTTTCTTTATGTAATCTCTTAATTCTAATTTGATAAAACCCCGTCTATGTTCATATACATCATTTTTAGTCTCTTGCCTTTATCATCTATAGTTAAACTTGTTCCACTTTTTTCTCTTCCTTCTCTTTTATATACCATTTACTTATCCTGTCTCCCAGAATTCTCCAAAAAAAATGCCTTATTTTCCTCTTTTGATCTTTCATTATTTTTTCCCTTTCTGCTGGCGCCAATTCGTTGTATCTCTTCCTTTCTTCCTCATTTCTATTTTTCTTTATATAGATATCCTTGCAGCCTTCTGTTTCTCTTGAGTTTTGTTGTTCTATATAATATTTCTTCTGTTGCTGCATATGATTTTAGTAGTACCTTAATTGGTCTCCTTGTTCCTTTTTGATATGGTCCCATTCTGTTTATTTCTTCTACTTCCTCTTCTAAGTTCTGCCTATCTTCGTCATTTAGATTTTTTAGTAGGTTTTTGACTGATTTCATTTCTTCTTTTTCTCTTCTTGGTCTATATTTTATATTTTTTTCTTTTAGTCCAAATACGATTACACTCTTCTTTTTTTTCTGCAATTTCCTTAACTAGATTTTCTTTTGTCTTGAGGACTCCTATCATTTTGTTTTTTCATATTTTCTTCTTTTTCTTTTAGTTGTTCTTGAATCACCTCCTGAAAATCATCCTTATCTTTCTTATCTTGGACTCTCCATGCTTGTACTTCTTTTTTAATCACGTTCTGTACTCTTTCCTCTTCTTTGTTTACTAGATCTTTCACCTTCTCTTTTTCTTTTTCGGCTTTACCGAGTCCTTCCATCTGCTTCTTGAAGTGTATTTACCTAGTTGTAGTTTTACAGGGTCTGGGCTTTATGCTCGTGTGGCCCTGTCTCCATATCTACACTTATCCAATCTTACTTTAAAAGTATGCACACTTGTTGCAGACACTACTTGTTCATTTAAACTGTTCCACGTCTCAATACATCTTTGCGGGAAACTATTTTTTAACATCTCTCAGACATCTTCCTTTTCTCAGCTTTTTACTATGCGATCTTGTGCTTCGGATGTCATATTCTTCTTTCAGGATCATTTTCTCATTATCCACTTGGTCCATTCCGTTGATAAATTTATAAACTTGTATCAGATCTCCTCTCTCCCTTCTTTGTTCCAGGGTTGGTAGATCCATAGCCTTTAGTCTCTTCTCATATCCCCTTCAAATTCTGGAACCATTCTTGTAGCCATTTTTTGTAGTTTCTCCAACTTCCTTATGTGTTTCTTTTTATGAGGGGTTCACACTACTCCTGCATATTCCAATCTGGGTCTTATTATAGTACTTATGAATTTCTTCATCATTTCTTTGTCCATATAGTGAAATGCTACTCCAATATTCCTTAGCAAATTATATGTTTCTCTAAAAATTCTATCAATATGGCTTATTGGTTTATTGTTTTCTTCCATCGTCACTCCTAAGTCCTTTTCCTTTTTTACTTTCTCAAGTTCTACCCCATCTCCTATCTTATAGATTCCCACGGGTCGTCTTTCACTCTTTCCCATTTCCATGACATGGCTTTTGTCCACATTGAATTCCATTTCCCACTTTTTACTCCATTCCCAGATCTTATTTAGGTCTTCCTGCAGTTTTCACAATCCTCTTTTTGCTTTATAACTCTGTACAGTTTCGTATCATCTGCAAACAGATTTTTGTAGCTGTTCACTCCTTCTGGCATGTCATTTATATATATGAGGAAAAGTATTGGTGTTAATACTGACCTCTGCGGCACTCCGCTTTCTCCTGCTCCCCTACTCTCTCTCTCTCTACTGTGTGTGTGTTTGTGTGTGTGTATTTACCTAGTTGTATTTACCTAGTTGTAGTTTTACAGGGCCTGGGCTTTATGCTCGTGTGGTCCCGTCTCCATGTCTACACTTATCCAATTTTTCTTTAAAACTATGTACACTCTTTGCTGATACCACTTCCTCACTCAAACTGTTCCAAGTCTCAACACATCTTTACGGGAAACTAAATTTTTTAACATCTCTCAGACATCGTCCCTTCCTTAGTTTCTTACTATGCGATCTTGTGCTTCTAAAGTCATATTCTTCTCTCAGGATCAGTTTCTCATTATCCACTTCATCCATTCCGTTAATCAATTTATAAACTTGTATCAGATCCCCTCTCTCTCTTCTCTGCTCCAAGGTTGGTAGATCCATTGCCTTTAGTCTCTCCTCATATGCCATCCCTTTAAATTCTGGAACCATTCTTGTAGTCTCTCTAATTTTCTTATGTGTTTCTTTTTATGGGGAGTCCACACAACTCCTGCATATTCCAATCTAGGTCTTATTTTAGTACTTATCAATTTCTTCATCATTTCCTTGTCCATATAGTGAAATGCTACTCCAATATTCCTTAGCAAATTATACGTCTCTCTGAAAATTCTATCAATATGGCTAACCGGTTGATTATTTCCTTCCATTGTCACTCCCAAGTCCTTTTCCTTTTTTACTTTTTCTAGTTCTACTCCATCTCCCATCTTATAGATTCCCACTGGTCGTCTTTCACTTTTTCCCATTTCCATGACATGGCTTTTGTCCACATTGAATTCCATCTCCATTTTTGCTCCATTTCCAGATCTTGTTTAAGTCTTCCTGTAGTATTTCACAATCCTCTTTTGTTTAATGACTCTGCACAGTTTCGCATCGTCCACAAACAGATTTATGTAGCTGTTCACTCCCTCTGGCATGTCATTTATATATACGAGAAAAAGTATTGGTGCCAATACTGACCCTGTGGCACTCCGCTGTCTACTGTTCTCCACTTGGACTTCATATCTTTAACTATCGTCCTTATTTCTCTCCCCCTTAAGTAATTCTTCATCCATCTCAATGTGCTTCCTTTTAAGCCACCCTTCTCCTCTAACTTCCATAGTAATCTTTCATGTGGCACTTTATCAAAAGCCTTTTTAGATCTAAATAAATACAGTCAACCCATCCTCTCTCTCTTGTACTTTATCAACTATTCTAGAGTAGAAACTCAATAAATTTGTCACACATGACCGACCTTTTCTAAAACCAAATTGGCTATTTGATAATATTTTGTTGTCTTCAAGAAACTCGATCCATTGCTTCTTTATTACTTTTTCACACATCTTGCATATTACACTAGTTAGTGATACCGGCCTGTAATTTAAAGGTTCTTCCTTCCTTCTGCTTTTATATATGGGAACCACCACTGCTCTTTTCCACTCCACTGGCACTGTTCCATTTTCTATTGAGCATTTTATGATGTATATTGGACTTGCTAGTTCTTCCCTACATTCTTTCAGTATTCTGCCTGAGACTTCATCCGGTCCCATTGCCTTTTCCTCATCCAATTCCGTCATCAACTTTTTTATTTCAAGCTTGGTTACTTTAATCTCTTTCATATAGACAGTCTCTCTATTACCCTGTGGTCTTTCAAATTTGGATTCCTTAGTAAAGACCTCATAAAATTTACTATTTAACAGTTCTGCCATACTTTTGGGTCTTCCACCATTCCGTTTTCTCCTTTTAACCTTTCTATTGTTTCTTTTTGTCTTATTTTTCCATTTATGAATCTGTAGAACAATTTTGGTTGTTCCTTGCATTTTCGACAATGTCCTTTTCATAGTTCTTTTCTTCTTCCTTTCTCACCTTAGCATATTCATTTCTTGCTGTTTTGAAGTTTTCCTTATTTTCTGGATTTCTGTTTCTTCTCCACCTTTTCCATGCTCCATCTCGTTTCTCCTTTGCCCTAGCACATCTTGCATTAAACCAATCTTTCTTTCCTTCTTCTTTAGGTCTATATTTGAACATATTCCTGACCCCAGTTTTGTATATTTCCAAAAATAAGTTATATTTCTCTTGAACCGTTAATGAGTTTTCCATCTCCTCCCAGTTTACGTTTTAAAATAGTTCTTGAGATTCTCAATATCAGCCTTTCTGTAATTTAATCGGTCTCCTTTGTATGATTCATCTCTATCTTCCTTTCCTTCTTCTATATCCATCTCTAATATTACATGGTCACTCTTTCCCAGTGTGCACTTGTATCTTATATCATCGTTAATTGGTATATCCCTTGTAAAAACTAGGTCTAATCTTGCCGGCTCATCGTTTCCTCTGAATCTTGTGTTTTCCTTTACTCTTTGGACCATCAAATTATCTATCTCCCCAGGCATCTTCCCTCATACCACTTTCATATTTTTCCCAGTCTACCTCCTTACAGTTGAAATCTCCTACCAATATCACTTTTCTCCTTTCCTTAATGATTCTTGTAAGACTCCTTATTGTGTCATCTATAATGTCTCTATATTCTTGGTTAGTCCATGAGTTTGTTTTTGGTGGCACATATGTTCCAATGATTGTTAACTCCTTTTTGTTAATATGCATCTTAACATACAGTATTTCTGATTTTCCTTCCCCAAACTCCACTTGATTTACCACTATCTCCTTCCTTAACATCATCATGACTCCTCCTCCTCCTTTACCCACTCTGTCTCTCCTCCATATATTATACCTTTTATCTATGTCTATTTTTATTGCCTCATTTAACTTTGTTTCCACCAGGCATACAATATCTGGTTCTTCTTTCTTTATGTAATCTCTTAATTCTAATTTACTAGATAAAATCCATCTATGTTTGTATACATCATTTTTAATCTCTTGTTTTTATCATTTTTAGTTAAACTTGCTCCATTCTTTTCTCTTCTTTCTCTTTTATATACCATTTCCTTATCCTGTCTCCTATAATTCTCCAAAAATGCCTTCTTCTCCTCCTCTGACCTTTCATTATTTTTTCTCTTGCTTCTGCCACCAGTTCATTGTGTCTCTTCCTTTCCTCCTCGTTTCTATTTTTCTTTATATATATATATCTTTGCAACCTTCTGTTTCTCTGAGTTTCTTTTTTCTATATAGTACATCTTCTGCTGCTGCTTGTGATTTTAGTAATATCTTAATTGGTCTCACTGTTCCTTCTTGATATGGTCCCATTCTATGGATTTCTTCTACTTCCTCTTCTAAGTTCTGTCTATCCTCGTCATTCAGATGTTTTAGTAGGTCTTTTACTGATTTCATTTCGTCTTTTTCCCTTCTTGGTCTATATTTAACATTTTTTCTTTCAGTCCAAAAATAATTACACTCTTCTTTTTTCTGCAATTTCTTTTACTAAATTTTCTTTTTCTTGAGGACTCCTATCATTTTGCTTGTCATATTTTCATCTCTTTCTTTTAACTGTTCTTGAAATACTTCTTGAAATGATTCCTTGTCTTTCTTATCTTGGATTCTCCATGCTTGTACTTCTTTTTTAATCACGTCTTGTACTCTTTCTTCTTCTTTGTTAACTAAATCTTTTAGCTTTTCTTTTTCTTTCTTGGCTTTACCGAGTCCTTCTTCCATCAATTTCTTATAGTTCGCTATTTGGACTTTTAATTCTTCATTTTCAGTTCTTAGCCTAGTTTCATTTTCTTCCACTCTTCTTATCCTTTCTTTCAATTTCTGGAGCTCTTTATCCTGTTCTTCATTCTCTTTCATTCCCATACTCTCTTTTATCAATTTATCTAATTTATGTTCGATAGTTAAGACTCTATCAAATAGTGAAGTTTGCGCCGTATCAAAGCCTTCAAATTCTCCTCCTCCCTCACCAACATTGTCATCATCAGCTTTCATTCTTTCCCTTGTCACATACCTGCATTTAGATGGAATATCTTTCTCACTCATTATTATTTAACACTGTATTCATGAAAAAAAAATGAGTCCACACTTATCGCCCAGGCCACTGTAAACCCAAACAAAGGTAGTGAAGATCAGCTGATTCTCGGGAGCGACGGTATCGCGTCCCTACTCTGCCGCGTCTCGTCTCTGTGTGTGTGTGTGTGTGTGTGTGTGTGTGTGTGTGTGTGTGTGTGTGACCAGGCTTCCCACACGCAGAACAGGTTGCATGCGTTGCGGGGCAGGAGGGCTTGCCGGGGCCGTGCTTATATCCACACCAACGGCACGACTTGTGGGGTTCTGTGGCAGGGTGGCGCGAGGCGGCAACCATGGGCTGGCGGAAAGTCACATCATCTTCGCTGACATCATCGGCCGTGTGTGTGTGTGTGTGTGTGTGTTTCACTGTTTGATCTGCTGCAGTCTCTGACGAGACAGCCAGACATTACCCTACGGAGCGAGCTTAGAGATCATTATTTCCAATCTTTGGATAGGCCTGAGACCAGGCACACACCTCACACCGGGACAACAAGGTCACAACTCCTCGATTTACATCCCGTACCTACTCACTGCTAGGTGAACAGGGCTACGTGAAAGGAGACACACCGAATATCTCCACCCGGCCGAATCGAACCCGGTCCTCTGGCTTGTGAAGCCAGCGCTCTAACCACTGAGCTACCGGGCGTGTGTGTGTGTGTGTGTGTGTAATTCACTGTTTGATCTGCTGCAGTCTCTGACGAGACAGCCAGGCGTTACCCTACGGAACAGCTCAGAGCTCATTATTTCCGATCTTCGGATAGGCCTGAGACCAGGCACACAACACACACCGGGACAACAAGGTCACAACTCCTCGATTTACATCCTGTACCTACTCAATGCTAGGTGAACAGGGCTACACGTGAAAGGAGACACACCCAAATATCTCCACCCGGCGGGAATCGAACCCGGTCCTCTGGCTTGTGAAGCCAGCGCTCTAACCACTGAGCTACCGGGTGTGTGTGTGTGTGTGTGTATTTACCTAGTTGTATTTACCTAGTTGTAGTTTTACAGGGCCTGGGCTTTATGCTCGTGTGGCCCCGTCTCCATATCTACACTTATCCAATTTTTCTTTAAAACTATGTACACTCTTTGCTGATACCACTTCCTCACTCAAACTGTTCCAAGTCTCAACACATCTTTGGAAACTAAATTTTTAACATCTTTCAGACATCGTCCCTTCCTTAGTTTCTTACTATGCGATCTTGTGCTTCTAAAGTCATATTCTTCTCTCAGGATCAGTTTCTCATTATCCACTTCATCCATTCCATTAATCAATTTATAAACTTGTATCAGATCCCCTCTCTCTCTTCTCTGCTCCAAGGTTGGTAGATCCATTGCCTTTAGTCTCTCCTCATATGCCATCCCTTTAAATTCTGGAACCATTCTTGTAGCCATTTTTTGTAGTCTCTAATTTTCTTATGTGTTTCTTTTTATGGGGAGTCCACACAACTCCTGCATATTCCAATCTAGGTCTTATTTTAGTACTTATCAATTTCTTCATCATTTCCTTGTCCATATAGTGAAATGGTACTCCAATATTCCTTGGCAAATTATACGTCTCTCTGAAAATTCTATCAATATGGCTAACCGGTTGATTATTTTCTTCCATTGTCACACTGTGTGTGTGTGTGTGTGTGTGTGTGTGTGTGTGTGTGTGTGTGTGTGTGTGTGTGTGTGTGTGTGTGTATTTGCCTAGTTGTAGTTTTACAGGGCCTGGGCTTTATGCTCGTGTGGCCCTGTCTCCATATCTACACTTATCCAATTTTTCTTTAAAACTATGCACACTCGTTGCTGACACCACTTCTTCACTCAAACTGTTCCATGTTTGAACACATCTTTGTAGGAAACTATATTTTTTAACATCTCTCAGACATCTTCCCTTTCTCAGCTTATTACTATGCGATCTTGTGCTTCTAATGTCATATTCTTCTCTCAGGATCAGTTTTTCATTATCCACATGGTTCATTCCATTGATCAATTTATAAATTTGTATCAGATCCCGTCTCTCCCTTCTCTTTTCCAGAGTTGGTAGATCCATAGCCTTTAGTCTCCCCTCATATGTCATCCCTTCAAATTCTGGAACCATTCTTGTAGCCATTTTTTGTAGTCTCTCCAACTTTCTTATGTGTTTCTTTTCATGAGGGGTCCACACTATTCCTGCATATTCCAATCTGCATCTTATTATAGTACTTATGAATTTCTTCATCATTTCTTTTTCCATATAGTGAAATGCTACTCCAATATTCCTTAGCAAATTATAAGTCTCTCTGAAAATTCTATCAATATGGCTTACCGATTGATTGTTTTCTTCCATCGTCACTCCTAAGTCCTTTTCCTTTTTTGCTTTCTGCAGTTCTACTCCATCTCCTATCTTATAGATTCCCACGGGTCATCTTTCACTCTTTCCCATTTCTATGACATGGTTTTTGTCCACATTGTATTCCATTTCCCACTTTTTACTCCATTCCCAGATCTTATTTAGGTCTTCCTGCAGTTTTCACAATCCTCTTTTTGCTTTGTAACTCTGCACAGTTTTGTATCATCTGCAAACAGATTTATGTAGCTGTTCACTCCTTCTAGCATGTCGTTTATATATATGAGGAAAAGTATTGGTGTTAATACTGATCCCTGTGGCACTCCGCTTTCTCCTGCTCTCCTACTCTCTCTCTCTACTGTGTGTGTGTGTAATTCACTGTTTGATCTGCTGCAGTCTCTGACGAGACAGCCAGACGTTACCCTACGGAACGAGCTCAGAGCTCATTATTTCCGATCTTGGGATAGGTCTGAGACCAGGCACACACCACACACCGGGACAACAAGGTCACAACTCCTCGATTTACATCCCGTACCTACTCACTGCTAGGTGAACAGGGGCTACACGTGAAAGGAGACACACCCAAATATCTCCACCCGGCCGGCGAATCGAACCCCGGTCGTCTGGCTTGTGAAGCCAGCGCTCTAACCACTGAGCTACCGGGCCGTGTGTGTGTGTGCCCAGGCTTCCTACACGCAGAACAGGTGGCATGCTTTGTGGGGCAGGAGGCCTTGCTGGGGCCGTGCTTATATCCACACCAACAGCACGACTTGTGGGGTTCTGTGACAGGGTGGCGCAAGGCGGCAACTATGGGCTGGCGGAAAGTCACGTCATCGTCGCTGACATCATCGGCCGTGACGTCAGTGCCCGCCACTTTACACTCCTGTGAATTTTTCCCGCCACGCATGGAGGTAGCGTCACGCTGAGCCACCTCGAACGAGATACAAAAGGCCCTGAAGCTCTCCACCTCATTAAATGCATGACACTGTCGAAACACTTCTTGCTTCAGGGCCGAGTCACTCAGACCAATTAAAACTTTGTGCAGAAGCATATACTCTCAGAGGTCACACTCATATTGCGGGCACTGAAATTCACAATCCATGGCCAGCTGGACACACCGCACAAAGAACACTCTTGTAGGCTCATCCACAGCCTGACAAACGCTTAAAAAGTCAGACCAGCGCACTACCTGATTCGATGCTCGCAACACAATTCTACTGATGGCATCCAGTGCGTCCTTCTTTGACATGGCTTGCCATTGATTCGTAGTGAACTTCACGTCCATGGCCTGCTGTAGGTCAGCTCCACACAATAGGCGAATGTTGAGCACGGCTTGAGTGCTGCCACGTTCTGAAGTCTGCCAAGGACATCTCCAGCCTGCATTTCTTCGGTGTGTCCCCAGCAGGAGCCTTTCCTGAGGGACGCTGGCTAGTGGCAGAAAGCGTTGCTAGGCTGGCCTGCAGTGACATGGCCTGCTGCTGGGCCAGGAGAGTCGACTGAACTTGAGTGACCAGCGATGGGGACAGCCGGCCTGTTGCAGGGCTCCTGCGGCCTGACAGGGTTGCACCAAAGTGTCATGGCAGCGGCACGATGAACGGCATGTAGCTTCAAAGTCACTGCGCCATGTAGGAGACTTGGCTAAGAAGATACCGGCTTCCTCAGTCTGGCTTTGTTCAGTCTTGCACAGGTAGCATGTCTGTCTCGTGTAAGTGTGGCATGCAGCGACTAACGGCCGCCTCGGCGGGACCTACACATGCCAGTGCTCGCCATATCCTACACTATCACTCAGTGCCACGTAGTCTAGGTTATCCTCATGGCATGAGCATATATGAATACTAAGATATGATATCCATTATAGCAGGCAATAAAGGAGTGGAAACATAAATTTCGTGGTGAAAGACAACATGCCAAGCTAAAAGGGTCACAAGAAGAAGCGGCCGAGTCACCGTGAGTCTCCGCATCGTCTGTGGGCAATCTTATCTCTGCTTTATTTTCTGGTATTCCATGTGAGATTTCACTTTATGCATTACAAAACAATCCTTTCTTGGGGTCAAGGTTTATAAAAAGCTAATAGAAATATATATAATTTTTTTCTAACCCATGTGGTATGTTGGGGACCAGCCCAGAATGCATCCCCGCTATTTCCATTATTTCCTATGGGAAAATTACGTCCATTTAACGAATTTCCACCCTACAAACAGCTTTGACACCCCCTATCCTGTTTGTTAAGTGGAGTATTGCTGTATATGAATAAAAAGAGACATGAACCTGGAAGAGAGGGAGAAGGAGAAAGTGCTAAGGATAAAAACTAAAAAGGATGGAGATCAAGAAAAAGAATTTCTATTGCAGGGCTCTAGATATGAGACTAAAGAAGTGGTATCTATGGAAGAAGGATATCATAGAGGAGTTAAGAAATTAAGAGTGACTTATACTAATACTGATTGATGGGTTGTTATCCAGCATGTTGGAGGCTAGAGATTATTTGAAAGAAAAAGACCAGATGTAATGTGCATCGTAGAAACAAAACTAAAAGAAGAGATCCATGTTAGTTTTAAAGAAGAGGGATGTAATAGCTGGAGAAAAGACAGGAAGGGTATAGGGGGAGGAGGGGTGCTAATAATGGTTTGTGATAATATATATGTGGAGGAAATGCAATATGGTGATGGTATGGTGGAAGTAATGGAAGTAACAATCAAAACGGGAATTGAAAAAAAAAAAGAAAATCATAGTTATGATTGTGCTACCTAAGACAAATACATGGGAAACTGAGGAACATAAGGGTATGCAAAGAGAGATGATTAAGTGCTTAGATAATAGGAGACTTTAAATGTAAAAGAATAAATTAGAAAGAGAGATGGAAGTAATGGGAAATTCTGGAAAATGGAGCGAGGAGGTGTTACAGTTGACTATGGTAAATACAATGGACCAGTGAGTGGAAGAGTCAACAAGGTACAGAGAGGAAAAAGAACCATCATTGCTTGGCCTAGTGTTCACAAAGAAGCCAGAGCACCCTCCAATCATACAATACCTTTGTCGATTGGGAAGAAGTGATCATGTGACATTAGAGTTGGAAATGCGGGAGGAGGATGGGATAAGATACGGAGATGACTACTAAAAAAAAGTTTAAATTATGCAAGAGCAGATTTTGAAAAAATAAAGGAAATTTATTGCTGATATTGAATGGAGAAACATCATGCACAAAAGGACAATACATGGAAAATATAGAATGTTAATACAGAAATATAATGAAGGAGTAAAGAAATATGTATCTATCTATAGAATTAAGAAAAGTATACACGCTTGGTACAATGCCAGATGTACAGAAGCTAAATAGGCAAAAGATAAAGCTTGGAAGAAATTCATAAAACAGAGAAATGACAATAACAGACAGAAGTATAAGGATGCAAGAAATGAATATATTAGAGTAAGGACAGAAGAAGAAAGAAACTTTGAGAAAGATGTGGTGCAAAAAAGCGAAGATGAAACCAAGCTTTTCTACAAATTTATAAATAGTAAGATGAAGAATAAGGAAGCAATAGAAAAAATAATTAAAGGAAGGAAGACATACCAAACAGCAAAGGAAATGAGTGAAATAGTGAATGAGAGCATCAAAATTGTGTTCACTGAAGAAGAGGATTTTTCAGAACCAAATAGGACATTGCATTGCCAAGGATTGCAGGAAATCATAGTGCACAAAGAGGATACTAGAAGATTATTAGATAATTTGGATGTCAGAATAGCAATGGGGTCGGATAGTGTATCAGGCTGGGTGCTAAAAGAATGTAAAGAGCAGCTGTTATTTCCAATTTGGAAAATGATTACAACTTCATTAAATGAAGGGAGAGTAGGGCTAGAATGGAAGAGAGCTATTGCAATGTAATACTGATATTTGAAGGAGGAAAGGCAACAGCCATTAAATTACAGACCGGTGTCACGTACAAGTGTTATGGCGTAGTTATGTGAAATAGTTATCAAAGAAATATGGGTTGAACATCTGGAAGAACTATTTTGGAAACAAGAGAACATAGGAGGACTGTGAGGCATTTTGTTAGACTGGATAAGGGATTACAGTGAAGACTTAATACTCAAATGTCTAAATACTCAAACTTTTCAATACTCGAATGCAAAAGTTCAATTTAATGCTCAAAAAAATGTCTGATAGTCGAATGTCAACACCTGTGGTTGTAAACAAAGGCTCCCTGGTGTTCGCTTTTCCCCTCCGCCAGTTGTGACTTGTGCTGCCGCGGTCATCAGAATAATATTTTCCTGCATTCTATCAGTAGTCTTTCATTTATAAACTTACATCAACATTAAAGGCTTGTTAGTGGTGAAAATATTTGGTAATCAAACGGTCACACATTTGGTCATAGACAGTGGTATCTTGACAAGATTTTAATTCGATCCATGACGATCGTTGTATATCAAAAGAATCGTATATCAAATCAATTTTTCCCATAGAAATTAATGGAAATACAATTAATTTGTTCTTGTGATATGAATTTACCCCCCACCCCCCAAAAAATAACATGCTTTAAATACCAACCAAATATAGATTTGATATAAGATTAATGCAATGTTTATTGTATGTATGATATAAATTAACTATATTGCTCAAAATAACAACTTAACCTGCAAAACTCGGGACACATTGATAGACGTTCATTACGCAAGACACGGGACACATCAATAGATGTTTAGTCTTTTTTACGGGTATATTTTGGCTATTTTCTTCCCGTTTTCTTTGCTTGTGAACTGGCAACACTCATCAGGAGTAAACATATGCTCTACGTCACTGTGACACCAACGATAAATGGTAGGAGCAATCAACAGTGATTTCACTGTGTCTAATTCCGCCACCTTTCCCGCGTGCCATACTTCTATACCTTGGGTCTCTCGTCACATTACGGGGAGACAACTTTTGAATGAGAGTGGCATCAGAACAGAGAGAGAGAGAGAGAGAGAGAGAGAGAGAGAGAGAGAGAGATATAAGGGGTCCGTTTTCCTGTGCTCTAGCCAAGGCCGCTGAACCCGATAGGACACAAGGCCACGTAAACTGATGATACTATCTCATTCAACCTGTGATGTTTTGGTAACCATGACATCTAGAAAATTCTGGTATTTTTGCATTGCAAAGAGGAAGAGTTGCTTGTGGGCAGGAGTAAACATATGCTCTACGTCACTGTGTCACCAACGATGGAGGGTGGTAGCGAGTGATTTCACTGTGTCTGATTCCGCCACCACTCTCGCGAGCCTTACTTCTATACCTCAGGTCTCTCGCCATGTTACGGGGAGGTAACTTTTGAATAAGAGTGGTGTCAGAAAAGGCGACAGCAGGCCAGGGCCAGGCCAGGGGCCCGTTTTCTTTCGCTCTAGCCAAGGCCGCTGAGCCCAGTCAGACGCAAGGCCATGTAAACTGATGATACTACCTCATTCAACCTGTGATATTTTGGTAACCATGACATTTAGAGACTGCTGATTTTATGCATTGCAAAAAGGAAGAGTTGCTTGTGGGCAGAAAATCATTCATACTCACTCGTTTATTGAATTTCTAAGTGTAATCAGTGTGTGAATACAGGCTATTTTGTGTGTTTCTCGGCAAACTTTTACTTTTGGGACCCATTTGAGTTAAAAAAACTTAATAAAAAATACACACTGCCGAGGAGCGCAGACACATACATGCACAAAGGATGAACAACGATACACAATGCAGGCTGAATGTTCAGGTGGACGTGGGTAGCCAAGCAATCGCTGCACCACCTACCAATGGCTAATCGTATCTTGAAAATATCGTCGTATTTCAAGGCATAAATTATATAAAATTTTTCGTCGTATATCAAAAAAATCTTGTGTTAGAGCGATTGTATGTCAAGGTACCACTGTACAAAGCTCTGTCATTTTCCTTCTCACAGCTGCCATTGTACCATTCTCATACTGTATTACTGGTAATACCGGTAATACTGGTATACCGAATGCCTGTGTGCATCCCTAGTCCTGTCGTGTCTTGGGAAAAACAACAATCTCCTGGATTCTGTTGGTAGTTTTTCATTTAGAAACTTATGATGGCACCAGAGAGGCTTATTAGTGATAAAAAAAAAAGGAATTTAGTGAGAGTGCAAGTGTTAGTGAGCCACAGCCCTCCACTAGTGGTTTCACAGGAGTCACACAAGGAGAAAAGTTATAACGACATTTTCATGGACTCATACTCTGGCTACCTCCCTCCTTCTTCCCAACCTTCTCTTCTCTTCATCTTCACCTATGGTATGTACAAATAAGAATTGTAAAAAGGAAAAAAATACATAAAAATTTTTACAAACTTGAGGTTTTGCTAATATTAAAAGGAATTACTTGATTTATAGGTATCAATAGTCAAACTTTTTATTACTCGAACAACCATTTGTAATGAATTAAGTTAGAGTATTGAGTCTCCGCTGTATTTGAAGAACAGGAAGATGAGAACTGTGATGAGAGATACATACTCATCTTGGGGTAAAGTAAGAACTGACCACAAGGGTCAATGTTAGCCCCCATTATGTTCCATATATATATATATATATATATATATATATATATATATATATATATATATATATATATATATATATATATAAATAATGTTCAAAATGGAGTAAACATTCGTATTAATTTATTTGCTAATGATGCAAAGCTGCTAAGAGTAATCAAAATCTGAGAGGACTGTTCACTGTTGTAGGAAGATATAAACAAAATCTGCGAGTGGAGTAAGAAGTCAAAATTGGAGTTTAATGCCAAGAAATGTTACATAATGGAACTAGGAAAGAGTAAGAGAAGACTGGTATGGAACTATCTGATGGGAGAGGAACAAATAATGAAGACTAAAGAGGAAAAAGATCTGTGAGAGGTTATACAGGAAGATCATATAAAATGTTGACTAATATAAGAATGGCATTTCAATTCATGACAAAGATATGATGAAAAAAATTACGTCCAAAACTGAAATATGCAGCTATGGTTTGGTCCCCGAGCATTAAAAAGATATAAAAAGATTAGTACAGATACAGAAGATTGCTACAAAGATGGTGCCGGAACTAAAGGACCTAACATATGGAGAACAGCTGAAGGAAATGGGGACTGCCATCCTTACAAGAAAAAAGAGAACGAGGAGACCTAATAACAGTGTACAAGATAGTCAATGGCATTGAAAAGATAGACAAGAAAGAACTGGTGCTGGTGACAGATGAAGATAGAAGGACAAGAGGACATGTAAAGAAGATAAAGATGAGGCAGTGTGTGAAGGATATTGGAAAATACAGTTTTCCACATAGAATGGTGGAAAAGTGGAATGCATTGAATAATTAAGTGGTTACAGCACATAATGTGCATAACTTTTAGGAAAAATTGGCTAAATTGAGACATGGAGACAGGACACTATGAGCCTTGCTCAAATCCTTTACAATACAACTAGGTAAATACACACACACACTCTTCTCTGATGTAGCTTTCCAGTGCCACCCAAGCTCTGGCATCCCCTAAAACCCTATCTTAGGTCTTCCTGGAATGGGTCAAATTGACCTTGGCTTCAGTAAGACCCCTAAACCTATTTCTAATGCAGACCATACGTTCTTTGCAGTGATTCACTCCCACACCACAACCTCTCTCAGAACAAGCTCATATGTTAAGCTTTTACATACACTTCACCAGGGTTTTGCAGTTACATATTTACACATTCTTTCTCAAGGTGCATGGATGTTGCTAAAGCACTATACCTGATGAGAGGGCAGATTTCTCGGTAGGAGGTTGAAAAGTAAATGTGGAGCGAATGACAGTCAGCTGTGTAAATGGTGGCCATTTGTGTTAAAGGTCCTTTTCCTCAAGAAGGAACCAAACTGCTACCTAGCAGTGATACCAGCAAAATACGTGTGCAGAGTTTGAAAATGAATCCAAGTGGGGTTCAAAAGACTTCATGGAACTTTACATACTCTTTGAGCTGTTACAGTAATGTCCGACATACCATATTTGATGGCTCATAAGACACACCAGCTAGCATGCTATGAGGCCAAGGTTTAGCATTGAGGCAGTGGTTGTGGATAAGTATATGGCAACAGAGACTCTAAAATCAAACCCCAGACATCTTTACACATATAAAGAAATTGATGATTGCTACTACACCACAAAACAGCTCTTTCTTCCAAGTTAACAATATATAATAGGTCATCCTTATCAGTAATTCACATAGAATGACACCAATCAGGAAGAATTTTCCTTAGTGACTATACATCACATGAACCAAATCAAAACACATGGTTAGTGATCTTCATCTTGACATGGGGAAGCTTCACTGTATTCTTAACAGTTTGATGCTGTTACTCCTCGAGGTAAAACACACTTTCATACAATTAAAATTGCACCTATCTTTTAACATTCTTACCTTGCATCCCTCCCTCCTATTGTTCTCAAAAACTGTGCATCCATGCTTGCACCTTGCCTGGCGAAACTCTTTCATTTATGTCTATCGACTTCTACCTTTCCTTCTTGCTGGAAGTTTGTCTGCATTCAGCCTGTTCCTAAAAAGGGTAACCATTCTAATTCCTCAAACTACAGTCCTATATCTTTAATATCTTGCTTGTCTAAAGTTTTCGAATCTATCCTGAATAGGAAGATTCTTAAACATCTGTCACTTTACAATCTTCTATCTGATCGCCAATATGGCTTCTGTCAAAGTCACTCTACTGGTGATCTTCTGGCTTTCCTTACTGAGTCTTGGTCATCCTCTTTTAGAGATTTTGGTGAAACTTTTGCTGTCGCGTTAGACTTATCAAAAGGTTTTGATAGAGTCTGGTACAAAGCTTTGATTTCCAAACTGCCCTCACATGGTTTCTGTTCTTATCTCTGCAACTTTATCTCAAGTTTCCTTTTTTACCATTCTATTGCTGTTGTGGAAGACAACTACTGTTCTTCTCCTAAATCTTTTAATAGTGGTGTTCCTCACGGTTCTGTCCTGTCAACCACTCTCATTCTATTATTCATTAATGATCTTAACAAAACTTCTTGCCCAATCCAATTGTACGCTGATGACACCACCCTACATTTTTTCATGTCCTTTCAGAGATGACCAGCCCATTAAGAAGTCAACAGATCACACAGGGATGCCACAGAACACCTGATTCCTGATCTTTCTAAGATTTCCGATTGGGACAGAGAAAATCTAATAGTTTTCAATGCCTCAAAAACTGAGTGCCTCTATCAATCAACTTGACACAACCTTCCAGACAACTATCTGCTCATCTTCAGTGACTCTCAACTGTTTCCCTCTTCCACACTGAATATCCTCAGTCTGTCCTTTACTCATAATCTTAATTGGAAACTTTACATCTCATTTCTTGCTAAAGCAGCTTTTATAAAGTTAGGCATTCTGAGGTGTCTCTGCCAGTTTTTCTTGCCCCTCTAACTGCTAACTCTATACAAGGGTCTTATCCACCCCTGTACTCTTCACATGTTTGGGAGGGAGAGGGGCTCCACTCATACAGTTTTATTAGATAAGGTGGAATCAAAAGCTTTTCGTCTCATCAGCTCCCCTCCTCTGACTGACTGTCTTCAGCCTCTTTCTCACCACCAAAATGTTGCAGCTCTTTCTATCATTTATCACTGTTTTCATGCTAACTGCTCTACTGAGCTTGCTAACTGCATGCCTCCCCTCTTCTTGCGGCCTCCCTGCACAAAGCTTTCTTCTTCTTTTCATCCTTATTCTGTCCAACTCTCTAATGCAAGAGCTAACTAGAACTCTCAATCATTCATACCTTTCTTTGGTAAACTCTGGAACTCCCTACCTGCTTCTGTATTTCCATCTTCCAATGACTTGACTTCTTTTAAGAGGGAGGTCTCAAGACATTTATTCCTTAATTTTGGCTAACTCTTTACTTATCTTTTAGGAAACCAGCACTGAAAAGGGCCTTATTTTTTAGTATTTTGTTGCCTTTAGCTGGCCTTCTCTCCTGCATTAAAAAAACATTTACTTATCATTATTTTCCTTTTTTCCAGATCTACACAAACAAGTGCTCTGCAGATGGTTGTAAGACTAAGGAAATGATACCAGTTTTGTGTGAATCCTGCAGACAAAACTATTGTTTGCGACATAGACATCCATCAGATCATGATTGCAAAGGCCCAACATCTGCCAAAGAACAAGCATTGTAAGTTTCTCTTGTACTTTCTCTGAATTTACATTTGATGTATCATCATTATCATCATTATCATATTCTATATTACCTTTGAGGAAGTACCCACAAGTGATAACAGTTTTGTAGTCTTCATTTGCAATTTAATAATACAATGCTACATCTATTCTATCCTCTTTTCTTGCAAAATATAAGAGGTGCAATTCTTCTTATTTGCTTTATAAACATTTTTTTTAATAGTCTATCATGATCCTTGCTCTCTATGCCTATTAGGTAAATTAAATTGTAAGCACACCTTTCATCCATTTCCCAGCTCAGTAAGTAATTTGTTGAGTTCATGCATCTTCAGCTATCACCACTGATTAACTAGTACCTGTTGCTCCACCATCTTTCTTAATCCTCTACAAAACCTCATCTTTTTTTTCCTTACTGAAACACAGCTGTCTGAGGCTACTGACAGTAGCCCCTTCTCTGTTCCCTCCTACTTTCTCTATCCTCATTTTCATTCTAAAGCTGGATGTTGTGTCTTTGTGCGCAACGAATTAACTTCCTCTTGTGTCCACACTCCCGAATCTTTGAGTTTTCCACCATCTGGCTTCTACTCAATAGTCACTCTCTAACTAAATTTATCTGTGTTGTCTATCTATCCCCTAACTCCTCTGACTATAGAAAATTCTTTGACTATTAAACTTCCAAAGTGGAGCACATTCTGTCCCTCTACCCTTTCACAGAGATTTCTATTCTTGGAGATTTCAGCGTTCACCACCAACTTTGGCTTTCCTCTGCCTTCACTGACAATCCTGGTGAACTAATCTTCAACTTTGCTATCCTCCATGGCCTAGAGTCAACTAGTGCAACACCCTATTCATATTCCTGACCATTTTGGATATACACCCAACAATCTTGATATCTTCCTTACCTCTAATCCTGCTGCTTATGCTTTTACCTTATCTTCTCTGTTGGGTTCCTCCGATCACAATCTCATTTCTGTATCTTGTCCTATTTCTCCACTCCCTCCTCTGGATCCCCCCAAAAGCGGAGGTGCCTCTAGTGTCTTGCCTCTGCCAGTTGCGGAAACCTGAGGAAGTATTATGCTGGTTTTCCCTGGAATGATTACTGTTTCTGTGTCAGAGACTCATCTTTGTGTGCTGAATGCATAACAGAGGTGATAGTGTCTGATATGGAGGTGTACATTCCTCATTCTTTTTCTCAACCTAAACCTTCTAAATCTTGGATTAACACAGCTATTCATGATAGAGAGGTTGCCCACAAAAGGTACTTAGTCTTCCATGTCCTGAATCTCATGCACTTTATATTTCTGCCTGGAATCATGCCGTCTGTTCTTCAACTTGCCAAACACTCCTTCATAAATAGAAAATGTCAAAATCTTTCAAACTCAAACTCCCCTGGACACTTCTGGCATCTGGCCAAAAACATCTCCAAGAACTTTATTTCTTCATCTTTCCCTCCTTTACTTTATCTTTATGGCACCACTGCCATTTTTTCTGTCTCTAAAGCTGAACTCTTCTCTCAAACCTTTGCTAACAACTCCACCTTGGATGATTTTGGGCTTGTCTCTCCCTCTTCTCCTCCCTCTGACTATTTCATGTCTACAATTAAAGTTGTTTGTAATGATGTTTTCCATGCCCTTGCTGGCCTAAACCCTTACAAGGCTTATGGACCTGATGGGGTCCCTCCTTTTGTTCTCAAAACTGTGCTTCTGTGCTTGTACCTTGCCTGGCTAAACTCTTTCAACCATGTCTATCGACTTCTACCTTTCTTTTTTGTTGGGAGTTTGTCAACATTCAGCCTGTTCCTAAAAAGGGCGACCATTCTAATACCTCGAAATACTGTCCTATAGCTTTAATCTCTTCCTTGTCTGAAATTTTTAAATCTATCCTTAATAGGAAGATTCTTAAACATCTGTCACTTCACAATCTTCTATCCGATCGCCAGTATGACTTCCATCAAGGTCGCTCTACTGGTGATCTTTTGGCTTTCCTTACTGAGTCTTGGTCATCCTCTTTTAGAGATTTCAGTGAAACTTTTGCTGTCGTGTTAGACATATCAAAAGCTTTTGATAGAGTCTGGCACAAAGCTTTGATTTCCAAACTGCCCTCCTATCATTTCTCTCCTTTTCTTTGCAACTTTATCTCAAAATTTCCTTTCAGACCATTCCATTGCTGCTGTGGTAGACAACCACTGCTCTTCTGAATTTATTATTAGTGGTATTCCTCAGGGTTCTGTCCTGTCATCCACTCTCTTTCTATTATTCATTAATGATCTTTTTTAACAAAACTTCTTGCCCTATCAACTCCTGTGCTGGTGATACCACCCTACATCTTTCCACGTCCGGTAGCTCAGTGGTTAGAGCGCTGGCTTCACAAGCCAGAGGACCGGGGTTCAATTCCCCGGCCAGGTGGAGATATTTGGGTGTGTCTCCTTTCACGTGTAGCCCGTTCACCTAGCAGTGAGTAGATACGGGATGTAAATCGAGGAGTTGTGACCTTGCTGTCCCGGTGTGTGATGTGTGCCTGGTCTCAGGCCTATCCAAAGATCGGAAATAATGAGCTCTTAACTTGCTCCGTAGGGTAACGTCTGGCTGTCTCATCAGAGACTGCAGCAGATCAAACAAACAAACAAACACATCCTTTCAGAAACAACCAACCCTTCAGGATGTCAATTGATCATGTAGGGACACTACAGAATGCCTGACTTCTGATCTCTCTAAGATTCTGATTTGTGCAGAGAAAACTAATAGTTTTTAATGCCTAAAAATCCCAATTCCTCCATCTATCGGCTCGATAGAACCTTCCAAATAACTATCCCCTCTTATCCAGTGACACTCAACTGTCTCCCTCTTCTACACTGAATATCATCAGTTTGTCCTCTTCTCATAACCTTAACTGGAAACTTCACATCTCATCTCTTGTTAAAACAGCTTCTATGAAATTAGGTGTTTTGAGGCATCTCTGCCAGTTTTTGTTATCCCTCTAACTGCTAACTCTGTTCAAGGGGCTTGTCCGCCCCTTTACGGAGTACTCTTTGCATGTTTAGGGGGTGGGCTTCCACTCACAGTTTTATTAGATAGGGTGGAATCAAAAGCTATTGTCATATCAACTCCCCTCCTCTGACTGACTGTCTTTTAGTCTTTTTTTTTACCCGTGAAATGTTCCATCTCTTTCTATCTTTTATCACTATTTTCATGCTAACTGTTGTACTGATCTTACTAACTGCATGCCTCCCCTCCTCCTGCTTGCTACCTTATTCTAATCTTTAACTGTTTTTCTCTCCTCATTTTTCTCCAGTCTATAGACTTTTTCTATTTCTTCACTCAATCTCTTGCCTTCCTCTCATCCTTTATCTTTATCACGACTTTGTCAGTCTGCTTTTTCTCATAGTCTTCTCTTTCAGGTCTAATTGCCATAACTTTTTTCTTTAATCCAAAAATAGCAACACACTTTTCCTTTTCCACAATATCCCTAACCAAATTTTCCTTAATTACCTTTATTACCATTTTGGCAACCTTCCTTGGCCATTTCTTCTATAATCTTTTTAAAACTAACTTTCTGTTGATCCTGGTCCATCTTTCAACAATTTTGCTTTTCACTTATTTTCCTCAGTTGATCTTCATTATCTTTTATTTTATTTTCAGGTCATCATAGTTTTTCTTCAATACTTGCAGTGTTTGCCATCATGATCTCATTATCCTTTTCCTTGGTTTTTAGCCTAGCCATCAGGTTGTTTCATCCATTTTGGTTCTCACTTTTTTCCTTGCTCCTTTTTCCATTGTGTTGACAGTTTTAACCCTGCCACCTAGACAAGACAGCACTAAACATAGCTCTCACCTTTAGTTTACATACTAGGGAAAAGGTATTCCTGTTTTGCTTGAAGTCAGGTCTGGTCATGTCGGTTAAGAAGCTTTGCCTTTGTAACAGTGCTTCCTTGACGATCTTTATTGTTGTTCTTCACAGATGTGTTTTCAATTTTCTAGTTTTTCTTTGTCGTTCTCTCTTTTTTCACATTTCATTTAACACTTTTCGTTTCTTCGATCATTGCTTCTTTTAATAACACTTCTCCTAGTATGTCTTCTCCCTCTGTATTTAGCCTTTCTACTTGCAATATTGTATTTCTTTCATTGACATAAGCTGGGCACTGTAACAGAAAGTGAGTTAGGTTTTCTAATTCACAGTTAAACTTAATCACTTAGTCACCATTCATGTATCTATTTCTATCTTTTAGCTTATGGCTGTTAGTTCTTGCCTTGTATAATGATTTCAACAATGGTTTGTTGTAAAAATTTTCCTCTTTTATGCTTTCTTTGAATTTCTTGTATAGTTGTAAACTAGACCTTTCTGCCACTTCATTCTTCCAATTTTCTGTATCCCATTCTTTAATTTTTTCTTATAAATTTTGTGCCTTCATTCTCTTCAAATCTGAATGTTTTAGTTTTAGGTTATTAAAAAATTCTTTAGTTGTTTGGATCCAGTAATCATTGGGTGTGTTCAGCTTTTCTTCTATTATCCTTCTAGGCAGATCATTACTTTCATTTTCTTCTGTATACTTAGGTACTTCAGCTGGTTTCCCCTGATCCTGCTTTCCATAGTATTGGAGCCAATTTCTCCCCTCAAGGTTGGTATCAGTGCATAGCTTGGTGCTCCTAATATTGCTCTATATACTGAATTTCTTATTCTTTGTAACTTAATTATTTTCTTGTTTAGTGTACCCAAGTATACTAGATCATTACAAAACTGAGGGTAGTACCACACTTTTCCAATAGGTTTTGCTTATTAAAATTTTGTTGCAGCTCTGGGTTATTATTGGATAGGTTAGGTTCACTAGTTTCTTTCCTTTTTGTAGAGATTATTCTTTTTTTTAAGTTGAAATCAATTTCTCTTATTTGTTATTGTTATGCCTAGATATTTAATGTCACCTTGATACCATTAATCTCCTCAGTTTGACTTTTGTCCTTGAAAATCAGAATGTTGCTTTTGTCTTTGTTCATCTTTGGTCCTGTTCTGTGGCTGAGGCTTGTCAAGGGAGTAATATTTTTTTTTTTCCCATTTCTTCCTCTGCGCTTAAGATCAACAAACTATCATCAGCAAAGAACAGTGCACTTATTTTAAAGATTTCATCTTTAAACCCTCGCTCTTTTTTTAACTTACCTACAATAGTGTATGTTATCATCTTATCCTATATAGGGTGTTGGAGGCTGTTCACCCTTGTCTAATGCCACTGCTTACACACATCTTAATTTCCTCCTCTTTCCCCTTTTTTATTGTTGTTACATCATCTGTGTTTATATTTGCTATTATCTCTATCAGGTTTGGATGCATTCTGTATTCTTGTAAGGTTGTCACTAAAGTGTCTCTTTTTACTGAGTCATATGCTTTTGCAAAATCCACAGCTGTAACTTATAGGGCTTTCCTCTCTTTGAAAGACTATTTACAATATTTTAAAACCATTGAGTTATTTCCTACTCTTCCCTTTTCGGTGAAACCACTTTGATTTTCCTTAACCAGGTTGTTGTTTTCTAGGTGTTCTTCAATATTGTCTTTCACTGCTACAGACATAAAAATTTTGTAGGAGACATTAAATTTTGTTACTGCAGTAGGTCTTAATTCTGACACTTTAGGCTTATTCTTCTTGAGTATCATTGTTGTTCTTGATTCTTTCCAAGAAGCTGATACTTCTCCTTCCCTTATTATTTCTTAGAAACTTCTTGTCAGTAACTTTATAAATTTAATTTCGTCAGGTCCTGATGCTTTCTCGTTCTCTAGTTTAATTAAACTTTTCTTGACCATGTCTTCAGTGATATTCAGATATTCCATGTCCCGTATTAATTGTTCAAGGATGAAAGGTAATTCTAAGTGTTCAACGACTCCTTTTTGACAAGTGATAGGGGTTTCCTCCCTCTTCTTCCTCCTCTATTACTCTTACTCTTAATTCTCCTTTTCTAGCTAGTGTGCCTTCTTTGGAGGTTATGTATTCACATTTTAACTCTGTATTCCTTGTCTCTTTAATCTTGTTTTCATTCATCTCGTATATGTTCCCCCAGTATGTTCTGTGTGCTGTTTCCATTTCATTTCTTGGAATTTTAATTCCTTCTTCATTGTAAATTCTTAGGCCCTCCTCTTTCAGTTTGGTCTTTTCCTCAGTTTGTCTATATGTTCCCATAATTTCTTTCTATTGGGGTTGTTCTTAATTTGTCTCGTAATGTTTTCTTGGTGTTCATGCATTGCCTCTCTAATTTTTCTTTGTGTCTTTATTTTTTCCTCAAGGTATTTCTCGTAATAGTGTCTTATTTCTTGTAGTGTACTAGCTTTCCTTTTAGCTCTATCGTATTCTTTTCTCTGTTTTATGCTTTTTCTAATATCTTCTGATATCCAGGCTTGTTCTACTATCTTATTTTCACCTTCTCTTTTTATTTTCGTTCTGTATTTCCTCTTCAGGTTCTTGTTTGCCACTTCTAAAAGTAAAGTATTCTGCTCTTCAATATTTGTACCTTGTTTCCTCCCAAATTTTTCCTCCACTTCTTTCTTATATTTTTTCTAGTGAGTCTTTGTCTGTTTTGTAGTATTTTTGTATCTCCCATTTTTCTCTTCCTATTATTTTGGTCTTTTTATCTTTTCTTGCTAGGATCACTTCAAGCAGATTATGGTCTGATAGGTCAAAGTATTTTTTCTCTTCATCTATTTCCATCCCTTTGTACTCCTTCTATAATTTTGATGTAACTAGCACAAAGTCTATCACACTTTCTTGTTCATTTCTTTTCCATGTTATCTTTCCATTACTTATAAAGTCATCATTTAGCTTCACTAGGTTTTACATTTCCATCCAGTCCTGTATAATCTTTCCATTGTCATCTACTGCTTTCTTGTCTTTAAATCCCACATGGCTATTAAAGTCACCCATAATCATTAGATTTCCCTCTTTATTCTTTTCTATAGCTTCCTCAATTTCTTTCCTTAGGGTTTTATTTCTTTCCTTGTCATGCACAGTAAAATATACCACAATTATGCCATTATGTAACCCAAACAAATTTCCTTTTATAAACAAATAATCTTTTAATTTTTCCTGTATTTGCATCAAAATTTTCCCGTTCTTTCTGTATAACACAATAATTCCTCCACCTTTCTTGTCCTGTAATTCCCTTCATACTTTCCATCACTTGAATACTATTACTAATTTTTACTCTCCTTATTTTCTTCTGAGTTTCCATTATACACAACACGTAGTTTTCACTTAGTAACTTTTCTAGTTCTATAACCATCCCATGTGTCAGTCCTTGCACATTTATCACTTGCACTTTGACTATTTCATCACCTTCATTCATTTCCTTACTTTTTACTTCATTTCAATAATCTTGCCTACTGTTGTCTAGGTCAGTGGTATTCATTGCACAGCTCGCGAGCCGCTGGCGTCTCGCGATGACTCAATTTGTAGCTCTCTAAAAATAAATAAATAAACAAAAATAAATAGAAAATAATAATTTTTCAAGTAAGATGAGGTGAGATGGAAGACGAGGTCACATCCTAACATCCCTACCTTAGTCGTACAGAAACCGTTCGTGTTGACTACGGGAAACAGATGAGAGAAACGTCTAGCCCTCGGAGTCAGTGGTCTCGCTGAATCAGTTGAGTTCAAGCTGTCAGGGGAGACTGGACGTATTTCGTTACTCTTGGAGATTTGCTATTGTTTGTTTGAAAATAAGCAACAGATATTTGAAACTGCGGCTCTCTCAATGAATGTGTTTAACTGAAGTGGCTCCCTTGAAAAAATTAGTGAATAACACTGGTCTAGGTTTATCATTTTTCCTCTTTTTATACTGCATCTTTCTCCATTTTTCCCTTCTCTTCAGATTTTGTCTGAGCTGGTACTCCTCATTTCTCTGTTGTTCTGTCAAGTCTAGTACTACTTTTAGGTTCTTGATCACCACATCCTCTTCCTTACGCATATGCTTTGTTCTTGAAATTATATTTCACTTGGTAGGCTCATCTGACAGCCTTACCAGTGTTGGCCTGGTTTTACCTTCCTGCTTCTTCCCCATTCTAATGAATTTTTCAATGTTATATTCTTCTACCTTTAGGGCACCTCCAAAAACATACTCACACCAGTCTGAGTCATCTTTAACTCTGTCTTGCACCTGCTGTTTGTCTGATTCTGGCAGGTTAAATATTATGAGGTTGTTCCTCTTCCTTTCTCTTTCTCTGCTATTTTCCAATTGTTTTCCTTGATAACTATCTCTACCCTTTTTACTGGTTTCTTAACAGCCCTGTTTATTATCAGCTTCTGTGCATTCCACTTCTCTTCCATTTGCTTGATGCTATTAGCCAGCTCCTCATTTTGTTCTCTGAACTCCCTTAGCTCCTCCCTTATCTTCTTATCTCTTTCAGCCTCTTAACTTCATCATGAGGTACTTATCACTCCAGATTTACAGCCATAGCACATCTGTCTCCTGCTTCTATACAATGAACAGGCTAATGCTACACTTGCCACATCCAAAATGCAACCATTTCTTGCAATGGTCACATTCAACAGAATTTTCACCTTTCTTAAACGGTGCTTTGCATTTGAAGCAGCAGGTGTCAGTTTTATCACGAATGTTCCACCTGTTCCCGCCTTGCTGTTCCTCATCTCTCTCCTCCATGACGTCCTCCAACAGCATCTGCTTTTCACACCTCTCTTAATTCTCTTGGGCACTTCCTATCCATGTGAACTCTTTGCAGTCTGTGCACTTCTGTTTGCTTTTTTGCTTTTTAGCATTCTCTCTTGCTCATTCTTGGTTGCTTCCATGAAAACAATCGGTATTAACACCCAGGGCGAGTCATAACGCTGTTCCCGGTTGTCTCTCTTCTTGTCTTGTTCGAAGTGGAACACGGTGTGGATGTCCATTTCGTATGATTTTGATCTTGTATTTACCTAGTTGTAAGATGCAGGACAAAAGCCACACTAGGCTCATGCTATCCCATCTTCATATCTACTTTTATCAAAGTTTTTCTTAAATTTGAGGATTGTTTTGACACACAATCTATCAGTAAGCTCATTCCATGCTGCTTTACTTCTATAAGGAAAAGTGTGCTTCTTGATGTCCCTTCTGTATATATGCCTTTTTGATTTCTTTTTATGTCCACTAGTGCCTATTTTCAGGTACACGAGGTCATCCTTCTCCACCTTTTCCAAACCTTCTAATATTCTGTATAGTGCTATCAGATCACCTCTTTTCCTTCCTTTTTTCTAGTGTCATCAAAAACTGCATTTTTCAACCTCTCTTCATAAATATATCCATTTTAGACTTGTAGAAATTTTTGTAGCAGCGCTCCGAATCCTTTCCAGTTTCCTAATATCTTTTTTAGGTAGATTTGGTGACCACACTAAGGATGCATATTCCAATCTTGACCATATCATAAATGTTATCAGTTTTTTATCATCTTTTCATCTATGTAGTTGAAGGCCATCTTGATGTTTCTCACTAGATTATATGTTTCTCCAGTGATCTTGTTTACGTGCTTGCTAAATGTCAGATTGTTTGAGACAGTTACTCCCAGGTCTTTTACCTTTTTTTCTTATGCTTATTTTCTCTGTACTCAACAAATACAGTAATACAGTAAAAGTCCTGAAATCCGGAAGTCATGGGGGTTCAGGCATTCCGGGTTCTAGGATTTTCTGGATTGTAAGATAGTAAGGCTGAAAGTAAGATTAAAATCTTGAGGGTACTATGTAAACCCCACTAAACTAACCCCAACTTGCTATATCTCTTTGTAGTACTGTCATAACATCTTACAGGGATTGCTACTGCCACCAGTCCACTGTGTACTTCCTCACCACACCACACAAGATTTACGTAGGCTTTTTTTTTTTTTGAAGATTTGCCAGACTATCGGGGAAGTGGCATGGGCCTTTCCAACCATTATGGTGGCCCATATGTGATGATTGCTCTTTTCCTACTTGTCAACTTGTATTTGTGTAGGTGATTTCACTATTTTACGTAGGCTATTCCACCATCCACATATACTAAGAAGTTCGAGTGATTGTACTGTACTGTATCCCACATAATATGTATACAGTCCACAATACTTATGGTTAGGGTTGTATGTTTTCTCTTTTTCACTGGCTTTGTTTGGAGGCCAAGAGGGTTTGCTGAAGCCATGATAACAGTAGTTTGGCACACATGTGGTCGACTTTGTGGTGGTGACAGACGAGACGTGATCCTACGTGGCAGAATGCAATGGTGGACGGTGGTTGGCAGGATGTTGAGTCGGCACATTCGGTGTCGGTGATGACATGTTCGGTTTCGGCTATTATTATTATATATTTATTACTATTATTTCTTACTTTTTACATATTTAACTCAGCCTTTCAGATTTTCCAGATTATAAGGATTTCCGGATTATAAGGTTCCGGATTTAAGGACTTTTACTGTACTCCACTTAACGAACAGGATAGGGGGGTGTCAAAGCTGTTCGTAGAGCGGAAATTTGTTAAGCGGACGTAATTTTCCCATAGGAAATAATGGAAATAGGGGGGGATGCTTTCTGGGCTGGTTCCCCAACATGGGTTAAAGAAAAAAAATATATATATATATATATATATATATATATATATATATATATATATATATATATATATATATATATATATATATACAGGCAACTCCCGTTTAACAAAGGTTCACACAACGAAATTTCGCTACAACGAAGGTTTCGTTTTACTACCATCTGCTCGTTTAACGAACACCAAACTCGCTTTAACAAAATTTTATCCAGGTAATTTTTTCCAAATTTGAAAGCCCCACCGTATCATGCAAGCTGACAGGCTTTTCAGTACACCAGGAGCTGCTGGTACTAAGGCCTGCCTCAGGAGAAATCCTGAGACACCTGTAGAATAAAGATCAAGATCAAGCCTTTCGTGGACAACACAGCCGCTGCCAATACAAAGGCCTGACTCAGAAGAAATTCTGCATCACCTGTAGCATCAAGATCAAGATCAAGATCACGTGCACCACTCACTCCCCAGTCAAAGCATAACAGCGTCACCACCAGCTCATCTTCCCTAGTTCAACTTACCACCAAAACGCCCTGCAATGTGGCCTAACATTCCTAAGAAGACCAGGAAGTGTCTTACTCTCGAAGTGAAGCTGGGTATTATTCACAGACAAGAGAGAGGCCAGAAAACTAATAACATTGCTTGCCACCATCTTGACTCCATCTACTGTCTACTATTTTCAAGTCATCAGACTCTATTAAGAAGGCTGGTGAGACCGCATCTTCCTTGAAAGCTAAAAGAACCACCTGAACTCGTGACTCTACAATGGATAAAATGGAAAGCCTTGTGGAAATGTGGTACATAAGTTTTGTATGCGGTACCATGATGTGCATTTTGTTTACATTCCACAGGTTGCCGGTTAGTGTATTTCCCGTTTCACTCTCCCTCCCTTCATGAAGTTAAAATCATCAACATTATAAAATTACTTACATACATACATTAGTGTACATTATAATGACAAATTAAACTACCTAAATGTTTAACTTCATAATTTTTACTTTCATTAAACCTTTTACTGTACTATGATGCACTCTCGCTTTGCTTACTCTCAATGGAAGTTTAAATCAGAAGTTAAACGTGTTATAATCGGTTCACTTAACGAAGTATTGCTTAACGAAGTGTTTTTTAGGAATGTAACCCCTTCGTTAAGCGGGGGTTGCCTGTATATACAGTAAAGTCCCAGGTTACGTCGGTCTCGAGTTACGTCAAACTCGTAGTTACGTCAGTCCACTATAAGGCAATTTAAGATTAAAAAATTGAAAATTCATAAATCGTAAAGTGCAGGATTTATTATTATTCTTGGTGGTTGCCCGCCACACTGCCCGCCTCACGCTTGAATACAATAACACCCTGCTTCAGTTCCACCACACCATCGCCCCTGGCAAGAGTGTTATCCTACTTCTGCGTTTACTGACTCAAGTTCTTAGTATCTTGCTCAATGGCACCAAAGAGAAAACTTCTTAGTGACAGCAGTGATGCTAAGAAAAGGAAAACCATTATGGTACAAGAAAAAGAGGACATAATTAAAAGACATGAGAAGGGAGGCAGCAGCTGTGTGTGAGGGAGGGAAGAAGAAAATGGGAAGCCCGTTACCATGACAACGAGGAGGTTGACGACCTTGAGGGCTCGCACACCCATCACAACAATAACAACTCCGGAGCCTTTGCCTGGGCCACATGACACTCGCAGCTGACTTGCACTGTCTGCGCCTGTCTGCTGATCCCTATTGCATTTCGTGCCCCGCTGCCCACGCTTCTACTCCCACCGCACTACACTACGCTCCCAGCTGTCCGCCCTGGGAGTCACAACATTCGACCTGCCCACCCTCCTGGCGGCATCAGGTGTCCACCTCTCTCGGCAACCTGCAGTCCTTTGCGTTCATAGCCCTAATCAACAACAAAAACAAGGTTGTGTTTCATGTTCCTACATATTTGTAAATAATATAAAAATATAACCTTTAACTTACCTGAATGACCATAAACAATGATTGGTTGAAAACTCGATAATATGCTTTGAAATGTACGGAAACTCAGGTTATGTACAAAATCGACTTACATCATGTTTCAGGAACGTAACTCTGACTTAAACCGAGACCTTACTGTATATATATATATATATATATATATATATATATATATATATATATATATATATATATATATATATATATATATATATATTATTACTTTACAAACCAAGAAAGGATTGTTTTGTAATGCATAAAGTGAAATCTTACATGAAATACCAAAAATAAATAAAGCAAAGATGATGAGATCAGCCACAGACGGCGGAGACTCCGGCGACTTGGCCGCTTCTTCTTCTTCTTGTGACCTTTTTAGCTTGGCGTGTTGTCTTTCACCACGATATTAAATTTGATTTCACTCCTTTATTGCCTGCTATAATGTGATATCATATCTTAGTATTCATATACGCTCATGCCATGAGGATAACCTGGACTCCGTGGCACTAAGTGATAGAGAATTACTAATGAAATACCACGGTATTTCATTAGTAATTCACTATCACTCAGTGCCACAGAGTCCAGGTTATCCTCATGGCATGAGCATATATGAATACTATATGATATCCATTATAGCAGGAAATAGAGGAGTGAAAGACAACACGCCAAGATAGAAAGGTCATAAGAAGAAGAAGCTGCCAAGTCGCTGGAGTCTCCGCCGTCTGTGGCCGATCTCATCATCTCTGCTTTATTTTTTGGTATTTCATGTAAGATTTCACTTTATGCATTACAAAACAATCCTTTCTTGGGGGCAAGGCTTGTAAAAAGATAATAGAAATGTTGTTTTGTGTACATATATGCATATACAGTAATTCTCCGCATAACGAACAGGATAGGGGGGTGTCAAAGCTGTTCATAGTGCAAAAATTCTTAAGTTAAGCTGACGTAATTTTCCCATAGGAAATAATGGAAATAGGGGGGATGCATTCTGGGCTGGTCCCCAACATACCACATGGGTTAAAAAATAAAAAATTATATATACGTTTGGCAGCATATTGGGCCACCGGTTTACCACTACTTTTATGATGTCATATGAGTCATTGGAAGTTAGAGGAGCTACGTACAAATTCTCTCACATTCTCGCATTTATGTTCACAAAACATTTCTATTAGCTTTTTACAAACCTTGCTCCCAAGAAAGGATTATTTTGTAATGCATAAAGTGAAATCTTATATGAAATACCAAAAAAATAAATCAGAGATTAGATGAGTCACAGACGAAGCTGGAGACTCGTGGCGACTCAGCAGCTTTTTCTTCTTCTTGTGACCCTTTTAGCCTGCCTGTTGTCTTTCCCCATGATATTTGTTTCCACTCCTCTATTGCCTGCTATAATGGATATCATATCTTAGTATTCATATATGCTCATGGCACGAGGATAACCTTGACTCCATGGCACTGAGTGATAGTGAATTATTAATGAAATACCGTGGTATTTCATTAGTAATTCACTATCACTCAGTGCCACGGAGTCAAGGTTATCCTTGTGGCATGAGCGTACATGAATACTAAGATATGATATCCATTGTAGCAGGCAAGAGAGGAGTGAAAACATAAACATCATGATGAAAGTAACACGCAAGCAAAAGGGTCACAAGAAGAAGAAGAAGCGGCCGAGTGGCTGCAAGTCTCCCGCTTCGTCTGTGGCTCATCTCATCTCTGCTTTATTTTTTGGTATTCCATGTAAGATTTCACTTTAGGCATTACAAAACAATCCTTTTTTAGGGCAAAGTTTGTAAAAAGCTAATAGAAATGTTGTTTTGTGAACATAAATGCATATATAAGACAGTAACACCACCTCCAGAGGTGGTGTTCCCAGCAACCTCAGAGCAACCTGAAAGCAGCCTTGTCACCGTCCCTCCAAGCGTTGATGGATGCTATTTCGCTGCAAGAGGTTGCTCTGACGTTAAAGAATCTTGGATCCAGCTTCAGGAGCGCTAGAGACAGAGGCGGGGAGCCAGCCAATCACAGCGAAACTAACACGTTCGGTCCCTCAACTGGCAAATTCAAACCCAGAAAATTAGCTAAAACGGATGTGGTTGTATGTTATGCGGATTTTTGGTCTAACTTTATATAGTACGTTAAACTTGAAATTTGTTAAACGAACGTTTGTTAACCCTTAGCCGGCGGTGGAACTATATATAGACAGTCATGATTGTATCAAAAATTTGCGGGGTGACTATATATAGACTCGTCTCCAAAATTTATCCCTTGTATTTCTAAGCATCGACTATATATAGACGGCCACGTGTGAGTGCCCCCGAGCCACAAAAATGATAACTGGCAACTCAAGAGTGGCCTTGGTGTACGTGACTTCTCACACTCATACCACACTCTGTTCCCAGCTTTCAGGCAGGGTGGAGTGCTCCTGTCTGCCTGTCATTCCACCAATATAGTATTATTTCTTGGACATATTTGGGAATTTTAGGCACAACCATGCTTCCTACAAGGAGGAGAATCACTGATGAGGATTTACAGCTGATTCTAGCGCATGATTTAGATGATGAGTTTATGGATGATATTAGCAGTGATGCAGGAAGTGCATCAGGAGTGATGATGATGACTCTGCTAGTGTAGATGAGTCACAACTTAACATTGCAGAGGAAGCAGATGACAGCCTGTCAGATGCTGAAGCTAGTGACCATGATGGCAGTGTTCCACTTGGGTGGATGGGTCATTCTCCTGTTAGTAGAGATCGATTGCCTTTCACTGGAGACTCAGGTGTGAAAGTGGTTTTGGAAAACCCCCAAAACCCATTGGACATATTTTTGGCTTTTCTAGATGATACTATGATTGAACATCTGGTTTGTGAAACAAACAAATATGCTGCCAAGGTCGGTGAGGAAAAGAGGAGGAAGGGAAAAATTGGGAGGGTGGAGGGAAACCACATCCAGGTCACAAGTCCTGGACACATTTTTTAATGTGGGTGTGAGTGACTCCATTATCCTAGTAAACATATAAAGAAATTTCACTTTAAAGCCTAAAGTTTGATTTGAGAAACTTGTAAACACGGCGCAAAATTGCGGTAGAGTCTATATAAAGATGCTGTCAAAACGTAACAAAATGCGGTGTAACTAAATTTATGCTGCACACCAGTAGGCGGCAGAAGCTATATATAGACGATTCACATTTTAGGAGACAGCCAACGTCCACTGCCGCCGGCTAGGGGTTAAGCGGAGTATTACTGTATAAGACAGTAGTACCACCTCCAGAGGTGGTGTTCCCAGCAACCTCAGAGCAACCTCGTCACCGTCCCTCCAAGCGTTCACAGAAGCCATTTCGCGGCAGTAGGTTGCTCTGAGGTTGTTAAAGAATCTTGGATCCAGCTCCAGGAGCACTAAAGACAGGCAGAGAGCCAGACAATCACAGCAAAGCTGCCGTGTTCAGTCCCTCACTTGGCAAATTCAAACCCAGAAAATTTGCTAAAATGGATGTGGTTGTACGTCATGCAGACTTTTTGGTCTAACTTTATATAGTACATTAAACCAGAAATTCGTTAGACGAACGTTTGTTAAGCGGAGTATTACTGTAGTAGTTTCCTTCTGCTCTTCTCGCATTTGTACCTATTGCCATCACAATGCATTTCTTGGCATTAAACTCCATGTTCCACCTTGATGACTATTCATGTATTTTGGTTAAGTCTTAGTTCATAGCTTCATGATTTTAGCATTGTCAGCGAATAGACTTATACTGTTGACCCTTGCTAATTCGGACTAATAGGGGGAAAGGTTGGTCCGACAAAGGTGAATGTCCAACTTATATGAATTCCCTTCACAGGCATAAATTGACGAGGATTAGAATCAGAAACTTCAAGAAGAGAAGACAACAAGAAATAAACAAACAAACAAACATATCATTGGTAGACAGCTGGACCTCGAATTCTTGCCTCCCCTTCTCCCCTCTGTCACATGTATTACCTCCCTCTCCAAGACCCTTTTTTATGAAGGGAAAAGAGCCGACCAAGGGCAAAAAAAGAAAAGATTAAAAAAAAGGCCCACTTGTGCTAGTTCTCTACAAAGAAGAAAAGCATCAGCCAAAATTAGGGAGCAAATGCCTCGATACCTCCCTCTTAAAAGAAGATAAGTCATAGGAAGTCGGAATACAGATGCAGGGAGGGGAGTTCCAGAGTTTATCAGTGAAAGGTATAAATGATTGTGAGTACTGGTTAACTCTTGTGTTAGAGAGTTGGACAGAATAGGGATGAGAGGAAGAAGAAAGCCTTGTGCAGCAAGGCTGTAGGAGGAGAGGAGGTATACAGTTAGCAAGATCAGTAGAACAATTAGTATGAAAATAACGATAAAAGATAGAGAGAGATGCAACATTTCAGCAGTGAGAGAGAAGCTGAAGACAGCTAGTCAAAGGAAGGGAGTTGATGAGATGAAAAGCTTTTGATTCCACCCTATCTAGTAAAACTGTGTGACTGGAACCCCCCTCAAACAAGTGAAGAGTACTCCATACAGGGTCGGATAAGGCCCTTATGTAGAGTAAGCAGTTGGAGGGGCGAGAAAAACTGGCAGAGATGCCTCAGAACGCCTAACTTCATAAAGCTGTTTTAGCAAGAGATGAGATGTGAAGTTTCCAGTTAAGATTATGAGTAAAGGACAGACCGAGGATATTCACTGTGGAAGAGGGAGACAGTTGAGTATCATTGAAAAAGAGGTGATAGTTGTCATGTTGGTAGATGGAGGAATTGAATTTTTTGAGGCATTGAACACTACTAACTAATCTCTGCCCCAATCGGAAATCTTAGAAAGATCAGAAGTCAGGCGTTCTGTGGAGTCCCTACGTGATCTGTTGACTTCCTGAAGGGTTGGTCAATTCTGAAAGAATGTAAGAGTGGATTGGGCAAGAAGTTTGGTTAAGAAGGTCATTAATGAATAGGAGAAAGAGAGTGGGTGACAGGACAGAACCCTGAGGAACACCACTATTAATAGATGAAGGAGAAGAACAGTGGCCGTCTACCACAGCAGCAATACAATGGTCGGAAAGAAAACTTGAGATAAAGTTTTGAAATCAAACCTTTGTGCCAGACTTTATCAAAAGCTTTTGATATGTCTAACACTACCGCAAAAGTTTCACCAAAATCTCTAAAAGAGGATGACCAAGACTCAGTAAGGAAAACCAGAAGATCACCAGGAGAGTGACCTTGATAGAAGCCATACTGGCGATCAGATAGAAGATTGTGAAGTGACAAATGTTTTAGAATCTTCCTATTGAGGATAGACTCAAAAACTTTAGACAAGCAAGAGATTAAAGCTGTAGGACAGTAGTTTGAGTTATTAGAACGGTCACCCTTTTTAGGAACAGACTGAATGTAGGTAAACTTACAGCAGGAAGGAAAGGTAGAAGTCGATAGACAAAGTTGGAAGAATTTGGCCAGGCAAGGTGCAAGCACAGAAGCACAGTTTTTAAGAACAACAGGAGGGACACCATCAGGTCCAAAAGCCTTCCGAGGGTTTAGACCAGCAAGGGCATGGAAAACATCATTACAAAGAATTTTAATTGTAGACACGAAATAGTCAGAGGGAGGAGGAGAGGGAGGGACAAGCTCAGAATCATCCAAGGTGGAGTTGTAAGCAAAGGTTTTAGAGAATAGTTCAGTTTTACAGACAGAAGAGATGGCGGTGGTGCCATCAGGATGAGGGAAAGATGAAGTGAAGTTATTTGAGATGTTTTTGGCTAGATGCCAGAAGTGTCGAGGGGAGTTTGAGTTTGAAAGATTTTGAAATTTTCTACTTATGAAAGAGTGTTTGGCAAGCTGAAGAACAGACTTGGCATGATTCCGGGCAGAGATATAAAGTGCGTGAGATTCAGGAGATGGAAATCTCAAGTTCCTTTTGTGGGCAACCTCTCTATCATGTATGGCATGAGAACAGGCTGGGTTAAACCAAGGTTTAGAAGGTTTAGTTTGAGAAAAAGAATGAGGAATGTTCACCTTCATGACAGGTACTGTCACCTCTGTTTTGCATTCAGCACAAAGAGATGGGTCTCTGACACAAAAGCAGTAATCATTCCAGGGAAAATCTGCATAATATCTCCTCAGGTCCCCTCAACTGGCAGAGGCAAAATGCCAGAGGCACCTTTGCTTTGGGGGATCCTGTGGAGGGATTGGAGAAAAGATACAGAAATGAGACTATGATCAGAGGAGCCCAATAAAGATGAAAGGGTGACAGCATAAGCAGAAGAATTAGAGATAAGAAAGAGATCAAGAATGTTGGGCATGTCTCAAGATGGTCAGGAATATGAGTAGGATGCTGTATCAGTTGTTCTAGGTCATGGAGGATAGCAATGTTGAAGGCTAGTTCACCGTGACAGTCAGTGAAAGGAGATGAAAGCCAAAGCTGGTGGTGAACATTGAAATCTCCAAGAATGGAAATCTCTGCAAAAGGGTAGAGGGACAGAATGTGCTCCACTTTGGAAGTTAATTAGTCAAAGAATTTACTATAGTCAGAGGAGTTAGGGGAGGGATAGACAGCACAGATTAATTAAGTTTGTGTAACTGTTGAGTCAAAGCCAGATGATGAAGGTTCAAGAGCGTGGGCACAAGAGCAAGTTAAGTCATTACATACAAAGATGCAACATCCAGCTTTGAAACGAAAATGAGAATAGATAATGTAGGAGAGAACAGAGAAGGGGCTACTGTTAGTTGCCTCAGACAGCTGTGTTTCGGTAAGGAAAAGATGAGGTTTAGTAGAGGAGAGCTGGTGTTTCACAGATTGAAAATTAGATCTAAGATTGTGAATGTTGCAGAAGTTAATGTAGAAAAAGTTAAGGGAGGTGTCAAGGCATTTGTGGTCGTCACTGAGAAAGGCATTCAATCTGGGGACATTTTTGGTCCACTCCCCAGAAGGGGACTCTGAAGCATGGTTTGGAGTACGCATTTTTCATTTGAATTTTGATTTTCAAGTGAAGGGTGTATGTGTGGTAAGTGCATGTGGTTTTGTGTGAAGGAGAGTTGTCTTTAGAGAGCAGGCTTTGACTGCCCCCTTGAGTTGTGAGACACAAAGGGAAATGTTCAGCGACATCACAACTAGCTTTAGTGGAAGGTTCACAGCACCCCCTAAACTAGTGCTATTAGAACTTGCTGGGAGCAAGTTATGGTTTGACTAGGTGTCTTCTACCTCCTTCGTACCCTGCCTTCACCCCACTTCTTACTGCCATGCCTCTAAACCATCTCTCTGTATCATAAGACTGCTATTATCTTTTCAAACACCGTTTTTTCTCACTACCTTCATCATCACAACTATACATAACACAACTCTAATAATAACTATTACAAAAGATTATGTTGAAACGGAGGTATAAAGCTGGATCTGACCAGTAATAAATACTTCACTGTATAGTTATCTCACTTCAACACACTAATAACAACTTGGAGAGTGTTCAGTTCAGTAATAAAACAGCAGATTGCCATGACATTGTTGATGGCGCCTTCCCAACCCCCACCTACGAGAGAATAATACGGTAATCGCCTGCATATCCAGATTATAGGAGCCAAGGCCCTGGCGAATACGTGAAATATCCGGATACGCAGAATTTCCTCTCCCAATCCCTTATAAAAAAAAAAAAAAATGTGTACATAACCCAAATGGGTAAGAAAACAATGAATGAAAGCACATTAAATGTAGATCCTGAACAAAAAATGGTTGTCACACACAAGCTCGCTACCGCCTTTGTTGCGTTTGTCAACTGTAAACAAAAAAGGCGGCCCCTCACCCCCACAGCAAGTCGTTATTTTTTTGTTGCTAATTTTGGCCTTTATTGCTAAACTCTTCAAACAGCTTTGTCCATTCATAAACAACAGAGCAGCTCATCTTGGCCAGTTGATACTTGGAAGTTCTGCCTTGGAGCATCGCAGTCCCAGAGAAATGTAAACAAACAACTGATCGACTTTCTACTTGCGAGTAGCTGCGGTGGCGAGTGGACGTGTTGTGTGTGCGCTCCGTTTTTTGGCTGTGGTTTTTATAGTTAGCGAGTGGTGTGTGGTGCTTTTTTGAGTGTTAGTGAGTGTTAGATTAGAGTGAAATAGTGGTTAAAATCAGTGTTTGTGAGTTAAAAGTATTTTGGTAGAGCGAGGAGACTAGGCTTGTAACCGTCAAGTTGACCTTGAAAGAGGATTAGTTGACCTCACTTAGGCCCCCCCCCCACCACCGCGGTTCCCCCACCCCGCCGTCACCAAGTATTTTTATTTGTTTGTGAGTTAACAGATTGTAAATTAGTATGGCAGTAGCTACTGAAGTATATCAGAGTGTGATTGAGTGCGTGAAAGAGAGTGTTGAGATGGGATTGGGAGAGTTTGTTGTGTGTGAGATGTGTGGGCATGACAGGAAGGTCGTTGACTTTTCTGAGTGTATGGTGTGTAGGCTCAAGAGCGAGAATTTAAGGCGCGTTTTTGATAGTCCACGCGTAAGGCAGCCTTAAGCCTGGCTTAAGGCTGACGTCATTTTGTGTTATTTCATGTCCCCAAACTTGAGCCAGAGCGTAGCCCGCCTTAAGGCAGGGCCGGCCAAACTCAAGCCAGCTGCAGAGCATTCTCGACTTTCCGCTAGCCAGTTGTGACGTCACATGTAAATAAACAAATAAGACATGACGAATGAATGTTCCATTAGCTGCTGTTGATAGTTCTGCACCAAACTGAATGCTGTTTCAGTATCTTCTGGTATCTCTGGCAAGTCTGGAAACATGATGGACTGGACTGTTGATGCAGGGAGGAAAGATAGCAACTAGGATGATACCAGCTTTGAAGCGCCTGGAGTATAGAGATAGATTAAAGGCATTAAACATGTTTTCATTTGAGAGGAGATGTATAAGAGGATATTTAAAATGTTCTCAGATACAAACTACATAGATGTGAGATCTTTCTTTACCTTAGAGGAGGGAAGTAGGACTACAAATCATGGCAGGAAGATTAGAAAGCAAGGCTGCAGGTTAGATATAAGAAAATATTTCTTTAGTCATAGGGTGGTAGACTTCTGGAATGCATTGCCAGAGACGGTTGTAAATAGCACTAGTTTGACAATATTTAAAAACAGATTAGATAAGCACTTAAATTTATTAGATTTATAATTATGTATAGCGCTGCATGATAGTTTTTATAAGAAATTTACTATAGTTAAACAAGACATGATTCCCATGTATGGGGACCACAAATTGTAGAGGATTTCGCTGCAGGACTTAGCCCTGTTAATGGGCCAAATATTTAGAATTGGTATATAATGTATTGTGTACTTGTAAGTGTAACTTTAAGTACTGATGACGAGGTCGCTGTGCGACTGATACAGGATAACCTAGATGGGCCCTGGTGGCCCTTTGCTATCCTATTATTTATGTTATGTTATGTAGGAAAGATAAGTTACAAAGCTGTAGCATATCTTGCACTTCCTGTTCGTCTACCATCTTTATTGTTGTCATCTGTCAGCTGGTGACTGGTCACGTGATCGAAGGTCTAGCAGGCCCGTTTTCCATTGTCCCAGGTTTTGTTCACGGACGTGGGGTTTACTATTATTAACACGGAGGTGGGGTATGTTTTACCCTGTTTTTGGAAAATAAAATAAAAATAGTTATTAACAAAATTTATTGATTCTGAAAAGATAAACAGAAAATACATATCCTCTAGTGTTGTTTACTTAACCATTTTAATGACTAGCAACTGAAACTACATATTTCAAGGACAACTTATAAAAAGTATAAAAAAATACTGAAATTTGTACTTGTGTTGCTAAAATAGCGTGTGTACAATCTAATATTCTTGTAAATGACTTGATCCTTGACCCACACACTCTCAGGGTATCGGGGTATCTCAGCTATGGGTATCAGCCTCCTGGCAGCCACACACACTATGGGAGACCATAAAAGAATAACTATAAATTCTTTGGTGAAAATAAATGAAGTTTCTGCAAAAAAAAAATTTTGTAGAGGTATTCCTGTCTGTGAACACTAAATGATCAAGAAATGTTATGTTTATGTTTTGACAGTCAAAAGACCATATTTGAGCAAAAAAAAATCTTGTTTTACAATTATTTACCATTGAAAATGGTAATGACCAATACTGGCAGTTTCAGTGTACAGTACAAACAATTCATATTCTCGGTGATGGACTATGCATGCCCTACGCTTACCAGTATGTAGTAGTAGTAGTAACTAAAGTTCTTACCTGCATTAGTGTGGGCAGTCCACGCACCAAGTGTAGATGTGGCGAGGACACAGGGCGTTTACAGCCTTGACACCTGTGTCGTGTCTTCCTGTCGCTGGCCCTGTCACACAGTGAGCACCGCACCATGGGAGCCCTGCTGTCTGCCATCACTGTGAGACCTGCTTGATCATCCCTGACAGGTATAGGAATGTTGCAGACTGTGTTGATCACAGTTTTGATGGTTCTGGGAATCCTTGAGTTGAGCATCCTCTTTCCTGCCCATGCTTTGATAAGGGCCACTGCCAAATGTTGCATATAGAAGCGTCTCTCAATTAGTTTAGAACCTATTGTCTGCTGATTTTCCTTGTAGATTATCCACGAGTTGATTACACAGGAATTTATCATCCCATAGAAAATACTCATGGGCCACCTGCTTGTCTTGCGTGAAACTGAGTATATTGCACACATTTGATCGAATGCATCTACTCCACCTTTCGTCTCATTATAAAAACAAATGATCTCAGGCTTGCCGTTTGGCATTATGGTTGGCTGTGTGTGCATTGATGATAATAGATACATCAACTTCTTTTTCGTTCTTGAAGTGTCCTTGCAGTATGACACCAACGTCATGTCATTCACGAATAAGAATGCACTTGAACCTACCCTCCTAGTTCTTGTTTCTTTCATTTCCTGAGGAATTTCTTTCTTGTTTGCTCTCACAGTGCCAACTAGGGTCGTGCCGCAGTTGTGTAGAAGATCAGTGGCCAGGGGCACAGAACTAAACCAATTGTCGGTGGTTACGTTTCTGTTTCTTTTAGTGTGTTAACACTGCTCTGGGGTACAATATACCCAAACTCCCCCCCACACACCCCCACAAGTGATTGATCACAGAGACACTATCTCCCTCCAATAGACCTGACAGGAAACTGAAGCTACACAGCTGTTATGCTTGCTAAGTGGCCGGACCACTCAGCCAGGATAAAAGAAAATAGGGTGGGGAAAAATATACCCCACGTCTGTGAAGAAGGGTTAAGCCTGCCTTAAGGCGAGGACTAGCCGTAGGGGCATTAAAAAACGCAGCTTTAGTTCTTTCTCTTGAACACCGCGAATTGCGAGAGGAAATGAGAAAGCTAAGTGAGGGGAAAAGTGCGAACAAAGTTCTCATCTTTGAGTTGAAGGAGGAGGTTAAGAGGCTTGGGGAGGCAGTGGAAAAAATTAGGCAGATCAGTGTTAGGCCGAAGGTTGGACCTTCTGAGTGCGACAGGGTGGCTTGGCCCTCAGTCGGGAAGAGCAGAGTGGGGAAGAGGGAGCAGGCGAGCCAGACTGGGAAAGATAGTAGTCAGGGTGGGCAGAGATGGCAGGTTGCGAGGGGAAGGAAAGCGGAGGCAGTTAGGGAGGATAGGACTAAACCTGTTGAGTGTGAAAATAGGTTCAGTTTGTTGGAGGGGGAGGGGGAGAGTGAGAGTGAGAGTGAATGAAGTGGTTGTGGTGAGTGAAAGGAGAAAGAAGGGGGTAGAGGAGAGGAGGAGGATGGTTGTGCCTAGCACACCTCAGGTGTGTGTGGTGGGTGACTCAGGTTAGGTATTTAGATAGCACTTTCTGTGGGAAAGACAGGGATAGGAGGACGAACGTGTGTATGCCTGGTGCAGGTGTGAAGGCAGTGAGTGAGGAGGTGCAGAAGAGGTTGGGGGATGGAGAGGAGGGTGTAGTAGTTTTGCACGTAGGTGGGAACGATGTCAGAGCAGGTGGGTCGGAGGAGTTAGTGGCAAGATTTCTGGAAATGTTAGGCAAGATAAGGGAGAGTGGTAGGAGGTGTGTAGTGTCAGGAATCTTGCCTCGTGTGTATGTTAGCAGGAATGGTTGTCTAGAGCCATTGGTGTGAATGATCGGGTAAAAGGGATGTGTAAGGATGTGGGTGTCAGCTTTGTGGATGTATGGGATAGGTTCTATGGGCGAAGGGATTTGTATGCTAGGGATGGTGTGCATCTGAGTAGGAAGGGTGTGGATGTGCTGAGTGGATGTCTGGAGGGGAGTTGGGATGGAGTGTAGGGGTGAGGTAGCAAATGCATTCCAGAAGAAAGATGTTAGACATAAATTAGATAGGATAAACAGAGATAGTGAAAAGATTAGGAAAGATTTCCAGGTGCAAATAGGAGAGAATAAGATTAGGATTCCAAATAAGGAGACAGCATCTAGGAAGGTAGCAGGACTTAAATGTTTTTATGTAAATGCCAGGAGTCTTAGGAACAAGAAGGACGAGTTATCTAGTTATATAGTTGAGGAGGACTTAGATGTTGTATGTGTCACAGAGGCATGGGTAAATGAGGAAAAGTTTAGGAAAATAGGAAAGAATATGAAGTAGATGGATACATTATGTATTTACACCAGAGAATTGGTAGGATAGGTGGAGGAGTAGTTATTTATGTAAAAAAAATCCTTCATTTCCAGTCAGGTTAATGGTATTAAGGTAGATAACAGAGTAGAGTCCTTATGGCTGGATGTTAGAGTAAACAAAAGTAAGGTTATTAGAGTAGGAGCTTTTTATAGACCACCTAACCAGTCAGCAGATGTAGACAACCTTATGGTAAATGAGATAAATAGGGGGTGTACTAGTCACACAATTTTATCTTGGGGGATTTTAATCTTAAGTCAGTAAACTGGGAGAGGATGGTAGGAGATGCTAGTGAAAATAAGTTTATGGAAAGTTTTCAGGATAACTATTTAGTGCAGATGGTAGATAAACCTACTAGGGGGAGGAAGGTTTTAGACATAGTACTAACAAATATTGAGCATTGTTTAAAGGAAGTTGAGGTAGGAGAGACTTTTGCAAACAGTGACCATCATATAATTAGATTTATCATTAATTCCAGTAGGGATAATATAGTGAATAAGACTAGAGTCCCAAACTATCAGAAAGGCAATTATGGTAGGTTACGTCAGTTATTAGGAGAGGTAAACTGGGAAGATAGTTTTGGAAATAAAACTGCACAGGAGATGTGGGATATTTTTAAGGTTGTAGTAAAGGGTATAGTGATGCAGTGTATCCCTTACAAAGATATAAGGCAGAGAAACAGGAAGCCATTATGGTGGACTCATGAGATAGGTAGCCAGATCAGAGAGAAGAAGAGGGCATACAGAGAGTTGCAGAAAAGTGGGAAGATGTAGATTTGATTAGGTACAGACAGGTCAGAGATGATTTGAGTAAGGTTATAAAAAAAGTAAAAGGCAGGCAGAGATAAAACTAGCTAGAGCTGGGAGTAAAGATCCCAAAAATTATATAGTTATTACAAGGTCAGTGATAAAAGAAATAAGGATAGGATTGGACCACTCAGAAAAGATGGTGTAGTAGTGGATCAAAATGAAGACATAGTAGAATTATTGAATGAACAATTTTCTTCAGTATTTACTAGGGAAAGAATAGGAAATCCTGTTACAAACAGTGTGACGAGTAGTTTAAGAGCTTTAGAAAATATTGATATAAAACCGGGAATTATTAGGAAATTTATTCTTGAACTAGACGATAGGAAAGCTAGTGGTCCTGATGAGCTACATGCCAGATTACTTAGGGAGGGTGTAGACAGTATTTCTGAAGCACTTAAGTTAATCTTTGAAAGATCACTTAGGTTTGCTGAGATACCTCAGGACTGGAAGTTAGCTAATGTTACTCCAATATTTAAAAAAGGTAGGAAGGATGATGCGAATAATTATAGACCGATCAGTTTAACTAGTATAGTATGTAAGATACTTGAGAAAATCATTAAGGGTAGTATTTGGGAGCATTTAAATGAGAATAGATTAATTAGATGTAATAGCTTCAGCAGGGCGAAACAAAAACCAGGCAGCGACAGGTGAGGTGTATTAGAGCTGAGCGACAAAAGGTGTATCCGCCTACATGGCTGTAGCTGAACTGAGCCAAAGTTCACAGGTTTTACAATTGTCAGCTAGCTTGAAACAACGAAAGTAATTCAAATAAAACAGTAAAACATTTGAAGCCTCGAATGCTTCATTAAGTTTACAACACTCCTTCCCCTTTAAAATCAAACTGAATAAAACATGAAACATCTACTATTCATATTAAGATAACTAGCAATTTTATCCTTACACATGGAATTAAACTCTATTTCAACATAAAACAATAAACATACAAACTAAAAACGTAACACTGAATGCAAACGAACACCCAATAAAACAAGAATATGAGACAGATTAATCCCAAGTGATCTGCAGACGATCTGGTTCCTTGTGAAGTCTCTCTGACCGACGACATGTCACCTCCCCCGAGGGTTGCTCCAGAGCTGGCTGTCGGGCTTGATCCATGCCCAGGCTGTTGTTCCCAAACCTGAGTTGGCACATTGTTCGGTGTGCCAAAACAGGTTCCTTGACTTCTCCTGTACTATATGGTGGCCAGTCATTCGAGCGTCCCGAAACAGTTAGGGGTGGCACGGAACTAAATGGTTCAACCTTGTTCACTGGCTCCCGATGCTGAATTCACGATGTCCACAACTGGTGGAGATAAATCATCCGCGTTGCCCTCCTCTTCATCCAGTTTATCTCTTCTTCTTACGTAGTCCAGATGACGTCGCACCGTTCGTCCATCCAGCAATTTCACCTTAAATGAAACTGGACCAGATTGTTGAATAATTACTCCAGGTAACCACTTTGCACCTGGACTAAAATTGATAACATACACCTTATCCCCTACTCCCAGTTCTCTCGGGTGTGCCTTCCTATCATTATAATTTTTCTGCATTTCCTGTTTCCTTAATACTCTCTGGCTTATCCCTGGCATTAATAGGTCCAGACAAGTTCTTAATTTCCTTCCCACTAAAAGTTCCGGCGAAACCCCTGTGGTAGTGTGTGGTGTGACCCGATAACGTAATAAAAATTTCATTAATCGCGACTCTAAGGAACCCGCTGTCTCTTTTGTCATGGCCCTTTTCAAAGTCTGCACTGCCTTTTCTGCTAATCCGTTGGAAGCTGGGTGATAACGGGAGGTTTTGATATGAACGATGCCATTTTGTTTTAGAAATGTTTCAAATTCCTCACTGCAGAAGTTCGTGCCATTATCCGTCACTACAATCTCGGGTAAACCTTGTGACGCAAAAGTAACTTGCAATTTTTCAATCGTAGCAGATGAAGTAGCCGAATTTGTGGCGTGAACATCAATCCACTTAGAATGTGCATCAATTACCACCAGAAACATCTTGCCCATAAATGGCCCTGCATAATCTAGATGTAATCTGGACCACGGCTTCTCTGGCCATTCCCAAGGCTGCAAAGGGGCGTCGGGAGGTAGATTCCTCAACTGCTGACACTGTGCACACTGCTGAACTACAGTCTCTATATCATAATCCATATTTGGCCACCAAACATAGCTACGTGCAATGCTTTTCATGCGTGACGTCCCTGGGTGTGTCTCATGAAGTTCTGCTAGCACTCTCTTCCTTGCTACCTCTGGTACCACCACCCTTGATCCCCATAATATTACTCCATCCTGCACACTTAACTCCCACTTCCTTCTAAAGAAGGGTTTTTGTGCTTCCACGGTGACGTTTTCAGGCCACCCGTACTGAACGTTCCTCCTGACTATAGACAGTATAGGGTCTCGCTCCGTCCACCGCCTGATGTCCTTCGCTGTTACTGTCGTCCTGTCCTGCCTCTCCAGCACACACACAACGTCCCCTGGCACCGGCGTATCCTTAGGAGCTTCAGGAAGAGGAAGACGACTCAAAGCATCCGCATTGGTTATATACTTTCCTGGTTTGTGGGTGATAGTGTAATCATATGCAGATAAAGTCAAGGCCCAACGCTGAATACGACTTGAAGCCATCACAGGAACGGGGGCGACTCTCATTGAATAAACTCTTGAGTGGATGATGGTCAGAAATAATCTCAAAATGACGGCCATACAAGTAATTATGAAACTTTTTTACTCCAAAAATAACAGCTAGTCCTCTTTCTCAATTTGCATACTTGCGTTCAGCCGATCCCAATGTCCTTGAAGCAAATGCAATCGGTCTCTCTTCTCCCGACTCCAGACGATGTGAAAGTACTGCTCCCAGGCCGTGTGAAGAGGCGTCACAGGTGAGCAAGAGCGACTTGCTGCTGTCGTAGTGCACCAGTACTCGGGAGCTCCCTAACAGCTGCTTAGACAGGGACAGCGCTCGCTGCTCGTTGTGCCCCCACTGCCACTTGACTTCTTTTTGCAACAATCTGTATAATGGTGCAAACACAGTACATAGGTTAGGGATAAATCTGCCATAATAATTCACAAGTCCTAGATATGACTTAAGCTCCGTGGTGTTGCTAGGTGTAGGAGCATTGACAATAGCTTTAACTTTTTCATCCGTTGGGTGTAGTCCCTCTGCATTTATTTTGTGTCCTAAATAATTAACCTCTGGTGCCTGGAAAATACACTTCTTCAATTTCAGTCTTACGCCTGCCTTGTCCATACGCCTCAAAACTTCCGTCAGGTTACTAAGGTGCTCCTTATCCGTTTTTCCGGTTACCAAGATATCATCTAAATATACAACTACATGGGGAATACCTTGAAGTAAATTTTCCATGACTCTTTGGAAAATTCCAGGAGCAGAAGATACACCATATGGTAGTCTGTTATAACGAAACAGACCCTTGTGGGTGTTAATTGTCACAAATTTCTTTGACTCCTCATCAAGTGGTAGTTGTGAATAAGCGTGTGAAAGGTCCAACTTTGAAAAAGTCTTTCCTCCCGCCAAATTAGCTAACAAGTCCTCTATTTTTGGAATTGGGTAACTGTCCACTTTGCAAACTCTGTTTACGGTCAACTTATAATCACCACAAATGCGTATGGAATTATCCACCTTCACTATGGGGACGATAGGCGCCGCCCACTCGAAAACTGCACAGGTTCAATCACACCTTGCTTCAAAAGTCGTTCCAGCTCGAACTCCACTTTCTCTTTCAAGGCGTAGGGAAGTGGACGAGCCTTGAAGAATCTGGGTGAGGCGTCCTTATCCACGTAGAAAACTGCATTAGTGCTCTTGATGAGACCCAGTTCATCCTTGAAAACTTTATCAAATTTTCGAATGACATTATCACAGTCCGTGCTACAATTATAAACCGCACCCCAGTCCAACTTTATTTTCCGTAGCCAGTTACGTCCCAACAAATTAGGGCCGTCTCCATCAACTACCACCAACGGCAGAGTCTCTAGCTGGTTACCATACTCCACCTCCACCTCCACTTCCCAGTACTTTCAACATACTACCACTGTACGTGCGCAACACCACTTCAGAAACTTTCAACACAGGTTTTGATTTTCCTTTCCAACTTTCCTCGTACGTTTCCTTATTCAAGACTGACACTGCAGCACCGGTATCTATTTCCATGGGCACCATAACTTTGTTTAACCTTGGGTGAACAACAACAGGTGGATCGCGAGACTTACTCACTGTATACATAGCATATTCCTCCACACAACAGTCTTCACTGTCATTACTGGCACCATCTTATGCATCTTATTGTTCTTGTTACTCTTGCTCCGACACACCCTTGCCAAGTGCCCCACCTTCTTGCATACATAGCAGGTAGAGCGCGAAAAACGACAGTCTGGATCCATATGTTGATCCCCACACCTGAAACACTGCCGCTGAGGTGCAAACCGCCTTCCCTGAGTGTCCTCGCTCCTTTCCTCATCGCGTCGCTCAGTAATCCTATTCATGTGGTTTCCTCGCTGCTCCCCCCCAGCTGTAGGTCTTGAGTGTCCCTCGCTGCTGCCTCCATAGCCAGTGCCGTTGCTTCTGCCTTCTTAAAGTCCAAGTTCCCGTCAGCCAATAATCTTGCTTGTATTTTTCTATCGTCGATTCCACAAACCAGTCTGTCTCGAAGCATGTCAGTCAGCTGGTCTCCATATTCACAATACTCTGCTAATTTCCGAAGATCAGCGATAAAGGTTGACACAGACTCACTCTGTAGTTTGAAACGAGAGTTGAATTTGAAGCGTTTCATGATGACAGATGGCTTCGGGCACATGTGATTCTCCAAGAGTGTTTTCAATTCCTTGTAGGACTTGTCGGCTGCCTTATCTGGGAGGCACAGGGACCGAATCAGCTCGTAGGTTTTTGCCCCGCACACGGCCAACAGCATGGATTTTTTTTTCTTCTCTTCTTCTATGTCGTTGGTACGAAGAAATGTTCCAATCGCTCTACATACTGAGTCCATACTTCAGTATCTTGATTAAACTCTTGAGTTTGCCAATGGTTGCCATGTTGCTTGGTAATCCTCGTCACCAATGTAATAGCTTCAGCAGGGCGAAACAAAAACCAGGCAGCGACAGGTGAGGTGTATTAGAGCTGAGCGACAAAAGGTGTATCCGCCTACATGGCTGTAGCTGAACTGAGCCAAAGTTCACAGGTTTTACAATTGTCAGCTAGCTTGAAACAACGAAAGTAATTAGAATAAAACAGTAAAACATTTGAAGCCTCGAATGCTTCATTAAGTTTACAACATTAGAGATACCCAACATGGCTTTAGATTAGGGAGGTCCTGTCTTACAAATTTGCTCAATATCTTAGAATATATTACCAAGGAGGTAGATGATGGAAATAGCATAGATGTTATATATCTAGATTTTAGCAAGGCATTTGATAAGGTACCGCATAGGAGGCTAGTGTACAAATTGAGACTACATGGGATAGGGGGTAGGTTAGTTGATTGGATTAGTGAATGGCTTTCTGATAGGAAACAGAGAGTAGTATTAAATGGGGCAATGTCTGAGTGGAAGGAAGTGGTTAGTGGGTACCCCAAGGATCAGTGCTAGGACCTCTTCTTCTTGGTGTACATTAATGATTTAGATATAGGAATTAGTAGCAAAGTATCAAAGTTTGCAGATGATACTAAGATAGCATGTGCAGTACAGGGTGAAAAGGACAATTACAGAATACAACGAGACCTGGACAGGCTGATAGCATGGGCAGACAAGTGGCAGATGGAGTTTAATTCTAAAAAGTGTCAGGTTATGCATTTAGGTAAAGACAACACAAACTTTAACTATGAGATGGAGGGATGTTGGCTAGAGGCAGTAGAGGAAGGAAAGGATTTAGGAGTAGTGATAGACAGGACTATGAAATTTTCAAAGCAATGTTTAGAAGCAAGAAATAGGGCAAATAGGATCCTGGGTTTTATAAATAGAAATGTTAGTTATAAAAGTATAATTCCTATGGTAGGCCCCATTTAGAGTATTGCATACAGGCCTGGTCACCCCACTATAGGCAGGATATCAACATGTTAGAAGCAGTTCAGAGAAGAGCAACTAGGATGATACCAGCATTAAAGCTCCTGGAGTATAGAGATAGATTAAAGGAATTAAACATGTTTTCATTTGAGAGGAGATGTATAAGAAGGGATATGATAGAGTTATTTAAAATGTTCTCAGATACAAACTACATAGATGTGAGATCTTTCTTTACCTTAGAGGAGGGAAGTAGGACTAGAAATCATGGCAGGAAGATTAGAAAGCAAGGCTGCAGGTTAGATATAAGAAAATATTTCTTTAGTCATAGGGTGGTAGACTTCTGGAATGCATTGCCAGAGACAGTTGTAAATAGCACTAGTTTGACAATGTTTAAAAACAGATTAGATAAGCACTTAAATTTATTAGATTTATAATTATGTATAGCACTGCATGATAGTTTTTATAAGAAATTTACTATAGTTAAACAAGACATGATCCCCATGTATGGGGACCACAAATTGTAGAGGATTTCGCTGCAGGACTTAGCCCTGTTAATGGGCCAAATATTTAGAATTAGTATATAATATATTGTGTACTTGTAAGTGTATCTTTAAGTACTGATGATGAGGTCGCTGTGCGACTGATACAGGATAACCTAGATGGGCCCTGGTGGCCCTTTGTTATCCTATTATTTATGTTATGTTATGTTGTGTTATGTTATGCTAGGCCAGAACCAAAATATATATATATATATATATATATATATATATATATATATATATATATATATATATATATATATATACAGGCAACCCCCGTTTAACGAAGGTTCACACAACGAAATTTCGCTTCAATGAAGGTTTAATTTTACTACCATCTGCTCGTTTAATGAACACAAAACTTGCTCTAACGAAGTTTTATCCAGGTAGTTTTTTCCAAGTTTGAAAGCCCTACTGTATCACGCAAGCCGACAGGCTTTTCAATACATCAGGAGCTACCGATACTAAGGCCTGCCTCAGGAGAAATCCTGGGACACCTGTAGAATGAAGATCAAGATCAAGCCTCTCGTGGACAACATGCACACCACTCACTCCCCTGTTCAGAACATAACAGCATCAGCAGCAGCTAATCTTCCCTCGCTCAACTTACCACCAAAACGTCCTGCAATATGGTCTAGCATTCCTAAGAAGACCAGGAAGTCTCTTACTCTCGAAGTGAAGCTGGATATTATTCACAGACACGAGAGAGGCGACAAAACTATAGCATTGCTCGCCACCATCTTGAATCCATCTACTTTCTCTACTATTTTTAAGTCAGCAGACTCTATTAAGAAGGCTGGTGAGACTGTACCTTCCTTGCAAGCTAAATGAACCACCTGAACTCGTGACTACAATGGATAAAATGGAAAGCCTTGTGGGAATGTGGTACATAAATTTTGTATGTGGTACAATGATGCGCACTTTGTTTACATTCCACAGGTTGCTGGTTAGTGTCTTTCCCGTTTCACTCTCCCTCCCTTCATAAATTTAAGATCATCAACAGTATAAAGTCACGTACATACATACATTTCCGGTTTAACATACTATATAATGTTAGACCAAAAATCCGCATAACGTACAACCACATCTGTTTTAGCGAATTTTCTGGGTTTGAATTTGCTGGGTGAGGGACCAAACGCGGTAGTTTCGTTGTAATTGGCTGGCTTCTGGAGCTGGATCCAAGATACTTTAACAACGTCAGAGCAACCTCTTGCAGCAAAATGGCATCCATGAACGCTTGGAGGGACGGTGACAAGGTTGCTTTCAGGTTGCTCTGAGGTTGCTGGGAACACCACCTCTGGAGGTGGCGTTACTGTCTTATATATGTATTTATGTTCACAAAACAACATTTCTATTAGCTTTTTACAAACCTTTTCTCCTTTTCTCAAGAAAGGTTTGTTTTGTAATGCATAAAGTGAAATCTTACATGGAATACCAAAAAATAAAACAGAGATGAGATGAGCAACAGAGCGGAGACTCATGCGACTTGGCCGCTTCTTCTTCTTGTGACCCTTTTAGCCTTCATGTTGTCTTTCCCCATGATACTTATTTCCACTCCTCTATTGCCTGCTATAATGGATATCATATCTTAGTATTCATGTACACTCATGCCACGAGGATAACCTTGACTCCGTGGCACTGAATGATAGTGAATTACAAATGAAATACCGCAGTATTTCATTAGTAATGTTTGTAAAAAGCTAATAGAAAGGTTGTTTTGTGAACATAAATGTGAGAATGTGAGAATTTGTATGTAGCTCCTCTAACTTCCAATGACTCTTATGACATCATAAAAGTAGTGTTTCACCGGTGGCCCAATATGCTGTCAAACGTATATATAATTCTTTTTTTTTTTTAACCCATGTGGCATGTTGGGGACCAGCCCAGAACACATTCCCCCCATTTCCATTATTTCCTATGGGAAAATTACGTCCGCTTAACGAATTTTCGCTCTACGAACAGCTTTGACACCCCCTATCCTGTTCGTTAAATGGAGTATTACTGTACTCGAACAGCCACACACGTGGTTTACCTGTTCTGATACCGGTAATACTGGTATTACTGAAACTAAAATACTGGTATTGTGGTGTACTGCATAGTGATGCACATCCCTAGTCACTCCCACCCCACACTGCAGTCAAGAGAACAACAACATTCTTCTGCATTCTGTCTGTAGTTTCTCATCTAGAAACTTACAATGGCACCAATGAGGCTTATTAGTGGAGAAAATAAGGGATCTAGTGAGAGTGTAATTGTTAGTGAGCCACAACCCTCCAATAGAGGGTTCATAGGAATCATACCGAGTTATCAGGCATTTTATATGGAGGGTGACTCGTCTTCCGACGAATAATCTCCTTCCTCCTCCGCACCCTTCTCCCCTCCTCTTCCATGTTATCCATCATCAGCCTTCACTTGCATTAAGTATGAATCAAATTATAAAAAGATACATTGAAATTTTTGTAAACTTAAGGTTTTGCTAAGGTTAGAACGAATTACCTGATTTATAGGTATTGGTAGTTGAACTTTTTGGTACTCAAACAGCCATTTAGAACAAATTAAGTTTGAGTATTGAGTCTCCATTGTACAGGAAAGTGAAAAAAAAAATATATTGAAAAAAACTGGACAGGCAGTTCAACTCAGACATTAGTCCGACTTATTGCGAAATCCAAGTTATCTGGGTATGAGTTATCAAGGTTCAACAGTAACTTATTATCCCCTCTGCCATGTCATTTACATAGATTGAGAACATTACTGGGGCCAACACCGATCCCTGCAGGACTCCACTTTTTACAACTCTCCACTCAGATTTACTGCCTCTGACAAGTATCCTCAATTCTCTACCTGTCAAGAAGTCAGTCATCCATTTTAATGTAGATATTCCTAGTCCTCCTATATTTTCAAGTTTCCATATTAGTCTGTTGTAAGGTACCTTATCAAATGCTTTCTTGAGGTCTAGATAAATGCAATCTACCCATCCATCTCTCTCTTGAATTATCTCAATTACCCTTGAGTAGAAGCTTATCAAGTTGGTTACAAATGACCTCCCCTCTCTGAAGCCTAATTGTCTCTCCATTGTAGCCTTGTTGTTTTCCAAGTGTTTCACCCATCTTTTCTTGATGGTCTTTTCATAAATTTTTTTTATTATACTTGGTAGGGATATTGGTCTATAATTAAGTGGGTCTTCTTTGTTTCCAGCTTTGTAAATTGTTTCCTTATGCTTCATCTTACCTTTGATATACTTGTAGTAAAGCTTGGGTCCATCTTCACTTTTCTGCACGTTTCTCAAAGTTTTTTTCTTCTAATATATTAATTTCTAGTATCCTTATACTGCTGTCTGTGTGTTCATTTTTCTGCTGTCTGATTTTCTTCCAAGCTTTATCCTCTTTTCTCTTAGCTTCTATACATCTGCCATTATACCAGGCTCGCATACTGTTTTGCACTCTAGAGTATGCATTTCCTCACTCCCTCGTTATATTTCTGTAGGAATAATTCATATTTCCCCTGTACCATCTTGCCGTTCATTATGTTCCTCCATTCTATGCCACCAAAAAATTGTCTTAACTTTTCAAAATTTGCTCTTGCATAATTTAATCTCAAATTTTTGTAGTCCTTTGTTGCAATGTTGGAAGTTTTTATATTTTCAATCTGTCCTCATACTTAGAACCATTTTGGTTGCAGCTTTTTAAATCCTTTCTATCCTCCTTTTATCTTTCTTATATGGTGATGATATAAGTGCAGTATATTCTAGTTCAGATCAAATCATGTATTCTATTAATTTCTTCATCATCTCTTCATCTATACAGGTATGCCTATTTAATTTTTCTTAGTAATTCATGTTTTTCTTATGATAAATTGTCATTTACTGTAATACCCAGGTCTTTTTCCTCTTTTATTTTCTGAATTTCTACTCTCCCATAGTGTAAGATCTCTTCTGTCTTCTATTGCTTTTTTCCTTGTTCATCATTTTGCACTTTTTTTGCATTAAATTTAATTTCCTATTTCTTGCTCCACTTGAGTATCTTATTCAAGTTTTTCTGTACCATTTTACAATCCAAGTAATTTTCCACTCGTGTCAGTAACTTTGTGTCATCTGCAAATAAGCTTATATAACTGTCTACCTCATCAACCATATCATTGATATACACTATGAACATTACAGGGACCAGAACCATTCCCTGTGGAACTTCACTTATAACTCTGCACCATTTTGATTCTACACCTTTTATCACTGTTCTCATTTCTCTGTTCTTTAAAAAGACTGTTATCCAGTCCAGTACTTTTCCCTGTAAACCACCTATATTTTTAATTTTCCATAGCAATCTTTGATTTGATGCTTTATGAAAAGCTTTTTTTTTTTTTTTTTTTTATAGATTCAGGGAGACACAGTCTGCCCATCTCTTCTCTCCTGAATTATATCTATTGCTCTATTCTAGAAGCTCAATAAGTTCTTGATACAAGATCTTCCACCACTTCTAAAGCCAAATTGTCTTCCAGTTATTGTATGAGACTCTTCTAGTTGTGTGTGTGTGTGTGTGTATTTACCTAATTGTATTTACCTAATTGTAACATACGGGAAAAGAGCTATGCTCGTGTTGTCCCGTCTCCATATCTATTAATGTCCAGCTTTTTCTTAAAATCATGAATATTCCTTGCGTTGACCACTTCCACGTCTAAACTATTCCATGCTTCCACCCTTCTATGAGGGAAGCTATATTTTTCACATCTCTCCTATAAGTGGCCATTTTAGTTTTTCCCATGCCCTCTCGACCTTCTTTCATTCCACATACACAGATCTTCCCTATCCATTTTTCCATGCCAATCATCACTCTGTATATTGCTATCAGGTCTCCCTTTCTCTTCTGTTTTCCAGGGTCGGAAGTTGCATTCTTTTCAGTCTGTCTTCATAAGTCAAATCTCTTAAGTCAGGCACCATTTTGTTGCAGCCCTCTGTACTTTCTCTAGTTTCCTTATGTGTTTCTTTAAGTTCGGAGCCCACTGTATTGTTGCATATTCAAGCCTCGGTCTTATCATTGCAGTAATTATTTTCTTCATCATTTCTTCATCTAAATATACGAACGCCACTCTTATGTTCCTCAATAAGTTCAATACTTCTCCAATTATTTTGTTTATATGTCTCTCTGGCGATAGGTCATTGGTAATTGTCACCCCAAGGTCTTTTTCTTCATGACTGGTTTTATGTCTTCATTTCCTATCTTGTACATACTCCTGATTCTTCTTTCACTCTTGCCAAACTCTATTTTCTTGCATTTTGTCGTGTTGAACTCCATTTGCCATGTACAGCTCCATTTCCATATTCTGTCCAAGTCTTCCTGGAGTAGTTCGCAATCTTTGTCACATCTCACTTTTCTTAACAATTTTGCATCGTCTGCAAATAGGCTCACATAACTGGACACCCCATCCACCATGTCATTTATGTAGACCTGAAACATTACTGGTGCCAACACTGATCCCTGTGGAACTCCACTCTCCACCAAGCCCCATTCTGATGGTCTGTCCTTAATTATTGTTCTCATTTCTCTTCCTACCAAAAGTCTTCCATCCATTTTAGTAAACTGCCATGCACTCCTCCTACCATTTCAAGTTTCCAGATCAGTCTCCGGTGTGGTACCTTATCAAAGGCCTTTTTTAAATCCAGATATATTCCATCAGCCCAACCATCTCTTTCCTGTATTACATCTATCACCCTCGAATAGTAACATATCAGGTTTGTCGTGCATGAACGCCCTTTTCTAAAACCAAATTGACACTCACAAAGTATGTCATTTTCTCCAAGAAGTCTGTCCATCTATTCTTCACCACCCTCTCACACATCTTAGCTACCACACTTGTAAGTGACACTGGTCTATAGTTCAATGGGTCTCTCTTGTTACCTGATTTATAGATTGGGACAATGTTAGCTCTTTTCCAGTCTTGGGGCACTACACCTTCCCTTAATGAGGCATCAATTACTTCACAAACTTTTTCTGCCAGTTGCTCCTGCATTCTCTTAAAATCCATCCTGATACCCCATCAGGTCCCACAGCTTTTCTCACTTCTAAACTCCCCATCATATTCTTGATCTCCACATTTACTTGAAACTCCTTCATAATCCCTTTCTGTTCCATTACCAGTGGTTTGTCAAAAGCAGTCTCCTTTGTGAATACCTTCCGAAAGCATCCATTCATAGCCTCTGCCATTTCCCTGGGATCTTCACTGCATACTCCATTTACTTCTAAACTTTCAATACTTTCTCTATTTTTTATGTTGTTGTTCACATGTCTGTAAAAAAGCCTTGGTTGGTCTTTACATTTATCAATTATATCCTTTTCTTGTTTCTTCTTTCTTCTCTTCTAATCAACACATATTCATTTCTTGCTCTTTTGTAACTTTCCCACTGCTTAATCCGTCTTTTCCTTCTCCACCTCTTCCATGCATCCTCTTTTCTTGTTCTAGCCTTTTCACATCTATCGTTAAACCAGTCCTGCTTTCCAACTTCTCTATGTTGTCTTATTGGTACAAATTTTTCTCACCTTCTTTGTATATTTTTATAAATTCCTTCCACTTTTCATTTGCTCCTTAGCACTCTTGAATTTCATCCAATTTGTCTCTTGAAAGAATTTCTTTAGGTTTCCAAAATCTGTCTTGGCATAATTCCATCTTCCCACTTTATATTCTTCATTTCTTCTAGATTTCTCTTCATCTATCACCTTGAACTCCAAAACTGCATGATCACTCTTTGCTAAAGGGCACTCCACCCTCATCTCCTCAATGACCATTGGCTCTGTACTAAAGACCAAGTCCAGTCTTGACGATGCTCCTCTCCTCCAAACCTAGTATCTTCTTTGACCCACTGAGTTAACACATTTTCCATTGCCAGTGTCAATAGTGTATTTCCCCATGTTGTCTCTGATCCTTCCATTGACCAGTCCTCCCAACACACCTCTTTACAATTAAAATCTCCCATCATTATAGTTCGTTCACAGCCACCCAACATTTCTTCCAGACATGTTCCTGTATCACTTATCATTTCTTCATATTCCTGTACTGACCATGCATTTGTCTTAGGTGGTACGTACACCACTATGTAGTGCCTCTTTTTCCTTCATTAGTTTCTGCTCTGATCTTTAGCACTTCTGCCTTTCCCATACCTTCTTTCACTTGATCCACCTTTATATCTTTTTAACCAGCAACATCACTCCTCCTCCCATCTTACCTACTCTATTTCTTTTCCAAACATTATATTTCCTTCTCCAACCATCATCAGGTCTTCTCCTCTCTCAGTTTTGTTTCAGTAAGACCCACAATATCTGGGTTCTTGTCCCTCAAGTAATCGTTGAGTTCTAAAATCCCGATATCACTCCATTTATGTTGGAATACATTACATTCCGCTCATCGTAAGTTTCTTTAGTCCTTTCTTACTGTACTTTTCTGGGTTATGAACCACTTCCTCAGTCTCATATCCAAGATTCTCCAGAAAACTCTTTCTTCTCCTCTTCTGTCCTCTCTTCATTTTTTCAAAGCCTCCTTTCTCAACTCATTTAACATTTCTCTTTCCTTTTCACCGAGATCTCTTCTCAACCAAATCTTCCTTGTTGTTTCCTGCTGGGCTAGCCTCCATGACTTCTCCACCAATTCATCTACATCCTTTTGTAGATGAATTGGTGTCATATCATACCCTCTTGTGTGTGTGTGTGTGTGTGTGTGTGTTTGTGTGTGTGTTGTATATGTATTATGTATATTATATATATATATAACTAATTTTCAGTTTAGCTTAGTGTAATTTTTAATTAGGCTTCTCTGTAAATATAAATTAGTTAGCACTGTAATTTTCACTAATGCTTTGGGCACTTGTATTTTATCCTTATCCATTATTATTATCAAAACGGCACGCCACTATGGCCGTGAAATTTCCTTCCTCATGCCCAATTGGACAAATTCGTTGATTATATATTTCTACTAGAATGAAGGTCAGTTTTGAAAAACTCACTATATGTATACTATTAATATGTCGTCATACAAAGAGAAAAAAACCGGACAATATTTTTTTTACCACAGTTAAGGGTTATTACAAGTTTTGTAAATTGTAGACGAACAAAATGAGTTACAGTGGTAACTAGCATGCAGGAATAAACACGGGCCTTTTTTGGCTTGTTTTTTATGTCATATGTATTCATCTAGTTGTATTCACCTAGTTGTAATTTTACATGGCCTGGGTATCATACTCGTGTGGCCCCGTCTCCATATCTACACACATTCAACTTTCCTTTAAAATTATGCACACTCCTCGCTGACACCACCTCCTCACTCAAACTATTCCACACCTCCACACATCTCTGTAGGAAACTATATTTCTTCACATCCTTCAAGCATATTCCCTTGGCTATCTTTTTATTATGCGATCTCGTAGTTCTATTTAAATTTTCCTCTCTCAACATCATTTGTTCATTATCCACTTCATCCAAACCATTCAACAGTTTATAAACCTGTATTAAATCTCCTCTTTCTCTTCTTTGTTCCAAGGTAAGCAAATTCATTTCTTTTAATCTCTCCTCATAGGTCATTTCTGCCAATTCCGGAACCATTTTTGTTGCCATTCTCTGCAATCTCTCCAACTTCCTTATATGCTTCTTTTTATAAGGGGACCAAACCACCCAGCATATTCCAATCTTGGTCTAATTACCGTACTAATTAATTTCTTCATCATATCTTTATCCATATAATGAAAGGCTAATCCAATATTTCTAATCAAATTATATGTTTCTCCAAACATCTTGTCAATATGAGCCTCAAACTGCCCATGGTCTTGTATTATCACTCCCAAATCCTTTTCCTTTTCCACCTTTTTCAACACTACTCCTTCACCCATCTTATATGACCCTCTTGGCCGTCTTCCACTCTTCCCCATCTCCATTACATGACTTTTGCTCAGATTAAATTCCATCTCCCACCTCTTGCTCCACTCCCAAATCCTATCCAGATCTGCCTGTAAAATTTCACAATCTTCTTCACTCTTCACACACCTACACAACTTCGCATCATCCGCAAACAAATTAATATAACTGTTTACTCCTCTGGCATATCATTAATATAGACAAGGAAAAGTATTGGTGCCAGCACTGAACCTTGTGGGACTCCACTCTCCACCACCAACCAGTCCGACTTTGCATCCCTTATTACCGTTCTCATCTCCCTCCATCTCAAGTAGTTTTCCATCCACTTTAACACTTTTCCTTCAGTCCTCCATAAATCTCTAATTTCCATAGCAGTCTCATGTGAGGTACCTTGTCAAAAGCTTTTTTAAATCCAAATATACACAGTCCATCCATCCTCTCTCTCTTGTATTTTGTCAACCACTCTTGAATAAAAGCTCAGTAGATTTGTTACACATGACCTCCCTTTCCTAAAGCCAAATTGATGATCCGATAATAACTTATGATCCTCCAGGAACCGTATCCAATATTTCTTTATCACCCTCTCACAAATCTTACCGACCACACTTGTTAAAGACACAGGTCTATAGTTAAGAGGCTCTTCCTTACTGCCTCCCTTATAAATGGGCACCACTTCAGCTCTTTTCCACTCTACTGGTACTTCCCTGTTTCTAATGAGCACCTTATAATATCATATAATGGATCTATCAATTCTTCTCTACATTCCTTCAATAATTTGCCTGAAACTTCATCTGGTCCCATCGCTTTATCATCTTTAAGTTCCTCCAACATTTTATATAACTCCTTTTTAGGTATCTTAATGTCATCCATGTGCACATTTCCTTCTACATTCTGAGGCTTTACAAACATTGTTTCTTTAGTAAATACTTGTTGAAACCTATTATTTAGCAATTCCACGATATTCTTAGGGTCATCTACTATCCCTTGCTCTCCTTTTAATCTTTCAATGGACTCTCTCTTTTAAGTTTACCATTTATGAACCTGTAAAACAATTTTGGATGTTCCTTACTCTTGTCTACAATATCTTTTTCAAATTTTCTTTCTTCCTCCTCCTTACCCTCACATACTCATTTCTTGCCACTCTATAATTCTCCTTATTTAGTATATTCCTGCTCTTTTCCATCTTTTCCAAGCCACATCTCTTTTCTTTAGCCTTAACACAAGTTGCATTAAACCAATCCTTTCTTCCTTCCTCTCTCGGTTTATACTTTGGTACAAATTTCATAACTCCTTCTTTATAATATTTCATAAAAATCTCATATTTTTTTGCACTTCTCTGATTTGTAACATCTCCCAATCTAATGTTCTGAAATAATTTTTCAAATTTTCTGTGTCCATCTTTCTATAATTCAATCTACCACTCCTGTATGTCTCATCTCTCCTTCGCTGTGTTATTGCCATCTGCATTTCCATAACCACATGATCACTCTTCCCAATGGACATTTATATTGTATATCTCACATAGGTACACTTCTCTTGTTAACACCAAATCCAGTCTAGCCGGTTCATCATCTCCTCTATATCTAGTATTTTCTTTCACCCTCTGTTCCATCATATTTTCCATCATTAGATTAAGAATCTCTCTCCCATGCTTCCTCTCCAACACCACTTACTAGATTTTCCCAATCCACCTCTTTACAATTAAAATCTCCTATTAGTATCACCTTTCTTTTTCAGTTAATACACTTTCCAAACTCTGCAAAGTATCCTTGATCATATTGTCGTATTCCCTTAATGTCCAAGAATTTGTTTTAGGAGGGACATAGGTCACCATGATTATTAATTCTTTTCCATCACTTTTTAACCTTATGCTTATCACTTCTGCGTTGTTCTTCCCATACCAAACCTTATCCACATTTATCTCCTTTGTCATAATCATAACTCCTCCTCCACCTTTACTCTCTCTATCCTTTCTCCATATATTATGTTTATTATCCAAATTTACCTTTGTTTTTTCATGTAATTTTGTCTCAGTCAAACACACTATATCAGGCATCTCCACCATCATATAGTCTTGCAATTCCAATCTACTTGACAGTATTCCATCTATATTAGTATACATTACGGTCTACCCACTGCTCCCTCTAGGGGTTCCTCCGCATTCCTTCTTTCCACATACCACTTTCTGACTCTCTCTCCTATAACTCTCCAAAAACTTTTCTTTTCCTCTTCAGACCGCACATCATTTTTCCTTCTCGCCTCTTCCAACAATTCCTTATATCTTCTCCTCTCTTCCTCATTTCTATTTTTCTTACAAACACCTCTTTACAACCTTCTACCTCTCTTAATTTTGATGTTCTATATAAAATGTCCTCCAGATTGTTGTGACTTCAGTACTACTTTAATCGGTCTCCTTACTCCCTCCTTATATGGACCCAGTCTATGGATCTCTTCCACTTCTTCTTGTAGGTCTTTTTTTCATCATCATTTAGATTTTTGAACAGATCTCTTACCGTTTTTAATTCTTCTTTAATTCTCTTAGGCTTATATGTTATATTTTGTTCTTTCATCCCAAATATTAATACACTCTTCTTCTTTTCTGCTATTTCTCTTATCAATGTTTCCTTATTCTTCATAACATTAACCAGTTCCTTAGACCTTTCTTTTTTGTCTTCATTCAACTGATCTTTAATTATTTCTTGTAAACCAACCATCTCAGCTTCCCTCGACTGAGTCCATTGTGTTTTCTTCATTTCCCACTCCCTTTCAAACCTTTCACTTTGCTCACTGATCATTTCCTTAAAGTCATCTTTCTCCTTTACAACTTTCTCCATTTTCTCCTCCAACTGTCTCTTGTATTTTTCAATCTCCACTCTCAAGTGTGCATTCTCATCCAACAATTGTTTTTCATTTTCCTCCAGTCTCTTAACTTTTCCCTTCAAAGCCTTGCGGAATTCTCTATCCTGCTCCTCCTCACTCCTCTGAACTTTTAATTCCTTCACCAACTCCTCAAATTTCTTCTCTAGCATAACCAACCTTCCTTGCATTGTTGCTCCTGTTGAAGATGGACTCATGTTTTGTATGACCACTTTTGGTTTTGCATATTTTGAATTTGGTAACTTATTTCTTGCAGGTCTATCCATTTCATTTCATTCTTCCTGGGAGCGTGTGGGTGTGTGGTGGTGTGCACTGGCTGCCAGGCCTGGTAGCTTTGTGTGTGTGGTGGGATGTGTTGGCGGCTGTTTATGGCTGGCCCTTGTTTGTTTCCCGCGCCGTCGTCTGGAGCATGGAGGCTCCAACACCTCCGATCGCTATTATGCACACTCCACCAGGCTACGTTCACTCTGTACACTCGTTCACTCACTCTGGTTGCCCTTTTGTACTAGTGACGGTTCTCATTCCAAGCACATTGTTTAGCGCGTGGAGTGTTAGTTAGACGACACACTGAGCAAGGAGGCACGTCCATTCTCCACGGAGCGCGGAGTGTGTGTGTTCATCCACACAGTCTTGCAAGAACTATATATTCATGAAAAGAAAAAATATTATTACAGTTAAAAAAAAAAAATTGCTTAGTATCTGACCAGTTCATTATTGAGTGAAATCCATTAACTGGAAAGTCTTTATTGCCAGGCACCACTATATATTTTTTTTGTTACATGTGTCCATATGTAATGGCCTATCCACTCCTATGTTGATGATCCCATCCTAGACTTTTCCTTATATTTTCAGACATCCAATCCTTCATGAAGTAAACAGATCACACAGAAAAGCCACAGAACAGAAATTTTTTATCGGGGCAGAGAAAACTTTGTTCAATGCCTTTATAACTCAATTCCTTCATTTGTCAACCCAATACAACTCTCCAGACAACTATCCCCTCTTCTTCAATGACACTTAATTGTCTCCATTTTCTATACTGAATATCCTCAGTCTATCATTTACTTGTAATCTAAACTAGAATCTTCACATCTTTTCTCTTGTCAACAACAGATTCTATGAATCTTTTTTGCCTGTTTTTCTCACCCCCAACTGCTAACTCTGTACAGGGGGGACCTTATCTGTCTATGTATGGAGGTTCCACTCATGTGCTTTGGAGGCCATAGGAACCCCAAGTGCATGGTTTTGAATCCTGGCCACAGTCCAAGTGTAGGATGGGGCTTCCTTGCTCCGGTTAATAGTTCCCTAATGGATGGGCTTTCACATAGGAAGTACCTGATATACCTCCTCTAGCCCGTTATTCCCATGAAAACCACACGTTTAAAAAGATATAAAATAACTATTGTGAAATCAAGAGGTTTTTGTACTATGAACTCCTCTCCTGTCACTGACTGTCTTCATCCTCTTTTTCACTGCCACATCTTGCATCTTTTGCTATCTCCTAGCACTGTTTTTATGATAACTGCTCTTCTGATTTTGCCAACTGCATGCCTCTCCTCCTCTGATGGCCTTGCTGCAAAAAACTAACTTCTTTCTCTCACTCCTGTTTTGTTAACCTCTTTAACACAAGAGTTAACCATTACCCTAAGTCATTCATTCCTTCTCTTGTAAACTCTGGAACTCCCTGTCTGCTTCTTTATTTACATCTTCCTATGACATAAACTCATTTAAATGGTAGGTTTCATGACATTTATCTCATTTGTTAGGCTAACTCTTTTAATCTTGTTCAGGGACTAACATCTCTGTGAGCCTTTTTGTTAAATAATTTTAGTTTTCTTGGCCAGTTTTTCCCTCTTAAATAGAATAAATAAATAAATAAAGTAAATTACATGTGAGAATCCACAGAGCTCAACTTGTTTGTTCTCTAGTCCTCCTGTTCCCAAATCCTTATCTCATGGGTAAGCTTCACTATCACCATAACATCAGCATGTCTCCACAGCCTCAGTACTTCACCACTTGACCTCCTTGGTACCCAGGAGTGTAGTTTTTTAGTCAAGGGAATAAAGACACTCATAACATGAATGAGACCTATAGTTGGGCAAGACTTGAATCAAAATTTTGACATTTGAATTGATGTTCCAGTTTATTTTTAGGAAGACAAAATAATAATAATAATAATAAAAAAAAAACATTGCTTTCTAGCAACTACCCACAATATTTAGTATCAAACACATGCTTCTATGTGCATATGACATCCTACAGACAAAATATTCAATTTTCTAAATTGCAGATAATGAGCTGTGTATCCATTATTCCTATATGTGTATTACTCTTGTGCCATAGCAAATACAATTTTGTCAAATTTTTTGCAGGAGAGGAACATAAATAGTCAGTTGAGGAAAATAATTGTAAGTCAATACAGGTGGATCTTGTAGTACATGTTTTATTGTCAGCAGGATTTTTTTTTTTTTTTTTTATGTTATGGCCTATTGTGTCTGTAGGTCTACTTGAAGAGTATGGGAAGTGCTGTCCAGCTTCCACCCATTAGCAGCACAGGCAATTTTTATTTATGGTGATACCCATGTTAGGATTCATTTCACCATCCAAGTGTATTTTTTGGAGTTAGACAATTACACCTCCACCTAGAACCTGAGTATCATGGTGACATGTAGATAACTTTAAACCACTCAACAATTGCCACCGTGGTACAGTGGAACCATGCGTACTTTGGGGTCCGAGGGCTCTCCAAGCGCACGGGTTCGAATCCTGTCCACGGTCTGAGTGCAGGTTGGGCTTCCTCACTCAGGGCAATGGTTTCCTAGTGGGTGGGCTTTGAGATAGGAGGTACCCTAAAAAGTATCCCCTTTAGCCCATAAATTCCCGTGAAAAGCCCACATGGTATAAAAAAAAAAAAAAAAAGACGTATTTTCAAGACGGAGTTTGGTGGGATTCGAACGTACTCATGGACGTTTGCCCGATCCCATGCTCACCACCTTATCAACTATGCCACCACCTTCCTAATGACATGATTGATGGACAGATGCTGTGATATCATCATATGACTAATGCTTATTTTGCTTAAATTGCTTAGTCACAATATGTAGTGTTATAAATGAAAGTGACACATGAAAAATTATTTGCAGAATGGCTGCTCTTGCAAGATCTAAAACTAGTAAGAGCAGCAGCAGCAGTAACAACAATAGCAGGAGCCAGAGTAGTAGCAGCAGCAGTGGCAGTAACCAGCAAAGTGCAAGAAGAGTTTTATCACCTGCCTTCAATCCTGTTCAACCTACTGGTCATGTACGTTCAGAACATGCAGCTAAAGTATCAACATTACAAGGAAGCATGGTGAGTATTTTGCCAGTTATAAATATTCTTATGACTCAAACTCGGTTCCTCTCACAGCTGCCTCATACCTTTCTCCTCCAGATATTCCATTAATTTCTTCTTTATTTTCCTTTCACATATTTTTGCTATAACACTAGTACTGGTCTGTAGTTTGATAGATCCTCCTTATTTCCCCCTTTGAATATGGGCACAATATCTGCTCTTTTCCTATCTGTTGGTACTTTACCCTCTGTTAAGGAATTCCTAATGATGTTGGGAACTTTGCTTGCTAACTGGTGACTGCTTTTCCAGATCCTGATAGAGTGTCCAGTTTGACACTCACTGGACACTCTATCAGGATCTGAGGCTTTCCTTACATCTTGTTATTCCATTATTTTCCTTACTTCTTCTACTGACACTTGTATTTCACAAAATCGCTTTCTCTGGTGAAGACTGACTGGAAGCAGTTGTTCATCACTTCCACCATATCTTCTGGGTCTTTATATGTTTCATTATTATATTTTAGTTTGCTTATTTCTCGTTTGTTTTTCACCTTGCCATTTACATATCTGTGAAACAATTTTGGCTGGTCCTTACATTTAGCCACAATATCCTCTTCGTAGTTTTCTGTTCCATTCTCCGAATCTTGACATACAGTAAGGCCTCTCGGATAGCGTTTTTTTTTCATAGCGATTTCGCGGGTAGCAACCAAGTGGCGACATTCTCATAGCGATTACCGCTGCACAGGTAGCAATGCTTGATGGTCAAGCGCCGAGCGAGCGAGTGGGCTGCAGCGTTGCAAGTGAAACGTTGGCAATACTGACTCAGCGCGTGGTGATATTGATACGTTATTGTTTCCCTCCCACTCCACTCAACAACAACAAACCACAACACCTGCTTCATTGTGGTTTTTTGTCTCCCTGGGGCTGCATTTTCTAGCCAAGTGATCATGGCATCTACCTTTGGATTACCTCCTAGTGGTGGGCGAGATGGTAGGGATGGACCGGACAAGAGGCAGGGCAAGAAAGCAATGAAACCAAGGGAAATTTACTATGTGGGGTAAGCCTAAGAAGCAGTGGTGTGTTGAGGAAAAAAAGAAGATAATCAAAATGATTGAAGACGGAGCTAGAACCTGTGAAATTGTGAAAGTGATGGGTGTACCAGAGTCGAGTGTGCGTAACAGCATCCAGCGCCAGTAGGCATAACCCACCTCATCCTTTGTTTTGCACTGTTCTTTCAATAAACTGCGCTTCATAGCCCTTAAAAGTGAGTTTATGTATCCTATTGTATTAATATAAATTAGTAGTAGTAGTAGTAGTTCTAATTTTGTATTAAATAGGTAGTTATACACAGAAAAATAAGGGGGTCAGATTTGGAGTCTCAGACTATTTTTATTTTTTAAGTTTGCCTCTCGGATAGCGGTTTCACAGGTAGTGAGGGTTTTGCCAGTCTATAACACTCGCTATCTGCAAGGACTTACTGTACTCATTTCTTTCCCGGGAGTAGCCCAACCAATGATTATGTCCTTTATTTCTTCTCCATCTATTCCTGGCTTTTTCTCTTTCCATCCTTATTAACTCATATCTTCTGTTCAACCGCTCCTTGTATCTAAGCTTGTCTATTTTCTTGATTGTCACATGTTTCATTAATCCTTCATAATACTTCTCCATTAAAATATTCCACTTGTCTTCAGTTTTCTCCAATATTTAAGATTCAGTCCAGTTTGCTTGTTCAAAGTATTTTCCTAATTCTGTGAAGTTAGTTACTGTAATTGTACCCTCAATTTTTATAGTCTTCATTCTTAATTACTTCCTGTCCTTCTTTCAGCCTGAATTCAAGTGGACTCTTTTATTCCAAATTATCAAGTAAAGTCCATTTGTGGTGGTTCTTCATTTGCTCCATACTTTGTGCTGTCCTTCACCCATTGAGTTAGGATATTGTCTACTGCTAGATTCAATAGTATATGTCCCCTAGATGTTTCTCCACCCTCAGTTGTCAGGTCTTCCTAAACTATTTCCTTGCAATCAAAGTCACCCATCACTGTTATGTTTTTACTTTATTCATTTAGTCTCTGTAAACATTTTCTGGTATCACTAAGCATGTTCTCATATTCTTCATTTCCCCACGAGTTTGTTCTGGGTGGGACATAAACAATGGCAAAGTTCGTCTTTCTCCTTGAATTCTTACTCATGCTTGGAGCACTTTAGCACTCCCTTCTCCATCTTTTATTTCATCCACCTGCAGCTCTTTCTTTACAAGTAACATCACTACTCCTCCTTTTTTTGTTTCAATATTCTTCTTCCAAATATTGAACCTGTTTTCCCATATATCCAATGCTTCAAGTCCTCCATACAATTTTGTCTCAGTTAACACGTTAATCGCGTATCGGGCCACCCGTGTAACAAGCAGATGTTTCACTTGTTGCATATTGGTACATCTGAACTGCGAATGTCACTTAATATAAACTATTACAAACATGAGTATGTAAACAATTTGTGTTTGAATTTGTACTTATTATGACTGCAGATGCTAAGGTATTGGAAAATAAGATAAAAATGATAAGACAATAATTTTATTTGTTGAAAGAAAAAAATAGGCTTCTGAAATACAAGTAATGTTTGGTGACATATTACTTCAAAAATACAATCAATATAAGAAAATAATGAAATATTAGATCATGATAATGTTGATCACTAATTACATGCCATGTTTTTCGTTGAAACATGAAATGCAAAGGTGTGGTTGACCCACACATTCATTGCAATAGGTGGATACTCCCCTAGCCTTGTTTGTGGCCACCTTGTATCCCTCAAACAGTGAGATTTTCTCATAGCATCCTCTGCATCGCTTTCTTGTGTTTTTCTTTGGTCCATCTGCTACCTGTAAGGTATGTTCTTTTCTTGCACCCAATATATCAGAGGTCCTCTTCCCTGGTTTTGTAATTTCCTCAGGAATATTTCTAGTAAGAGAGAGGATTATTGATTCTGTGAAGGTTTTTAGGCATACTGGTTTTTATTTATTGTATAGAATTTGAGCATTTGTCACTGATATCCCAGCAATCATTTCCAGAGCCAGCTTCTTGTACCACTTCCTTGATTTGTGGAATGGCGAGTAGTAGGAATTGAGTTGATCAGCAACATCAACACCTCTTTTTGCTTTATTGTACTCAATGACACTTTCAGGTTTTACAATCTCTTCTCCTTTTCTGTTTTTCTTTCCACTTGGAACTAAGTTATTAGCTTGCTCAGGTACTGTTGATAGTGTCAAGACATCTCTCTTATCTTTCCACTTGTATAACTTCACACCTCATCTGTTTTCTGCTGCTTTCATTTCTCCCACCTTCAACTTTGCTTTTACTACTTCTTGGCACAAATATTCCCTACTTGCTCTAACAGTTCCACAAATGTAAGTCTTCTTGCCCAACAAGTACTCTGCCAGGGTGACTGAGGTGTAATAATTATCAGTGTAGATAGTGCATCCTATACCTAACATTTCATTACATAATTTTACCACACATGATTCAGTTGCATTTAGGTCAGCAATCTTATCACTCATCCCTACATGAACCTCTAGATTCCATGTATATCCCACAGGTGTGCAAGCTTTGTACACTTTCATTCCATATTTGTTAGCTTTCCCTGGAATGTACTGTGTGATGCCTAATCTCCCTCTAAATGGCAC
>NC_059269.1:2462472-2477472 GCF_017591435.1 Portunus trituberculatus | reverse complement strand
ACTATTACAGACTCGTTTTCTTTCTATATACTATTCCTCCTACGCAATACAATTACTTCTTTCACTCATACGCTGTACACACAAGCTCTTTCTTATATTTCACTACTTACTACACTGACAATTCACAAGTACACACATCGTACATGAATACTTTTCATTTCAATCATATCATTCATTACATCCAAAAATATAAAATGTAAACCTTACGGTTCCCCAAGAAATAAAGATAATCCGTGCTGACCACTGTATTAGTCGAGATCACCCTACACCTTTTCATTGCTTCTTATGGCTCTTGTACCAGGAATGACAACAGCTCTTTTCTTCTGAATCTTGCAAGATCCAGAAGGTTGAGAATTACAGGTTCTTGGTATCAGAGAGCAGCACAACACTGCTGAACTTGATATAGCAATGCCTGAGGGAGGCAATGCCCAAGGGAGGCGATGGCATAGTGGAGAAAGTGGTGAGCATGGGATCAGGTAGACATCCACACTTAGGTTCAAATCCCACTACGTACCACTTTGAAGCTATGCCATTTTCCGAGTGGTGCAAAGTTACCTACATGATACCCAGGCTCTAGGTGGTTACACCAAAGATGTGCTTAGGGGGTGATATGGCCCCTAATATGGGTCCCACTTTAAATAAAAATGCTTGTGCCACTAATGGGCGGAAGCTTATCAGCGCTTCCCACATATACTCTTCAAGTATGCCTACAGGTGCTATAGGCCATAACATAAAAAAAAAATTAAAAATAAATAAAAAAAAGCAAAGGAGATTGATCATATCTTTGTTAGTACTCTTTGGAGGATCCTCCAGAACTGCAGGGTTTTTCAGAGTGTCAAGTTCTTTGCAACTGATCACAAGTTTGTTGTTGCTGCACTCAAGTTTCATGTCAAGTCCAGAAAGCCTCCAAGATGTGACCACAATGTGTTTCATTTTGAGAAACTGAAGGATTTGACATGTGCCCAGGAGTATGTAGTGACAGTCTCCAATCGGTTTGGAGTGCTCGACATCCTTGAGGACCTGGTAGAGCTATGGGATACCTTTAAACATGAGACTCATAAGGCTACCAAGGAATGCACTGGGGAGCATCCAAGGTCACAGAGTGGTTTTGCCTTAGTAGAGACGCTGGACAGTATTGAGGAGAGTCATGCTGCCAGACTTGCTGGGAACTGCAACCAGTACAGGGCTCTGTTAAGTAGGACTAGAGCTCTTCTAAGGATAGACAAGGAGAGATATATCAAGGGTCTCACTGAGGAAGTAGAGTATCATTTATATGCAAATGACCTCAGACCTGCCTGTCGAGCCCTGAAGCACCTCCATTCCAAGTCTACATCTCAGGTGAGTGCTATCTGAACAGCAATTGGTCACCTCGTATCTGATGCAAATGGGCAGATGGCTCGTTGGACTGAGTACTTTGAGCAGCTGTTCACGGTGGATCCTCCAAGCAGACAGCTGGATGCTGATACACCCATTGACAAAACTGCGAGGTTGCAGTTTTGTCAATGGGTCAATTGATGAAGTCAAAGAGGCTGTGGCAAAGTTGAGGGGTGGAAAGGTAACTGGCATCTGTAACATCAGTATGGAGCTCCTCAAAAGTGGGGGAGAGACCATGATCCGTGGGTTGCATGCTGTCTTGACTGCCGTATAGCATTCAGGTACCATTCCCCCTGACTGGAAAAAGAGTTTGGCCATCCCTATCTGGAAGGGGAAAAGGGACCGTCAAGACTGCATCAACTATCACAATATAACACTGCACAGCGTACCAGGCAAGGTGCTTGCCCATTTGCTGTTGATGCGTATCCGTAGTCACTTGCTGAAACACCAGAGACCTGAACAGTGTGGTTTCATATCCGGTAAGTCAATAACTGACCAGATCCTAGCGCTTCACATACTGATGGAGTGCCAATGTGAGTTTTGACAAGGGATGTTTGCAGCCTATGTCGATCTCAAGAAGGCATTTGATTCAGTGCATCGACACACTCTTCTATATTCTGCATCTCCGTGGGATTCCTGCAATGATTATTGGTTTATTAACTGGTCTCTATTCCTTGACTGTAAGTGCTGTGAAGTATGGAGGGGGCATGTCCAGCTTCTTTCCTGTGAATACAGGAGTGAGGCAGGGATACGTGCTTACTCCATCACTTTTTAGCGCTTGCATGGGCTGGGTACTAGGCAGAGTTGTAGACCAAAGTCATTGTGGAGCATTTGTCAGCAATACTGAGATTACAGATCTTGTTTTTGCCGACGATGCAGTAATTTTTGCTGAATCACTGGAGTTTCTGGTAATGGCTCTAAAAGCACTGCACGAGGAGGTGAAGCCCTTGGGACTCCAGGTATCCTGACCCAAGACCAATGTTCAGGTGTTTGGAGGCTTCCCAGATGAAACAATACAGTCCCTCCATGTGTGTGGCAAGAACATTGAAATCGCAAAAAACTTCACATACCTTGGTAGTATAGTGTGTAACGATGGTGGGTTGATCCATGAAGTTGTACGGCAGATTGACCTGGCCCACGGCGTTATGGACTCGCTCAACACAATTATTTGGCGTTGCAGCACCTGTGCAGATGGATGAAGATTCAGATCTTCAAGTCCCTATCTTACTCTATGGTTGTGAGACATGGACGCTGAACACCGATCTGAAGAGGCAAATTAATGTTTTTGGTACTAGATGTCTTTGCAGGATCATAGGGTACCATTGGTATGACTTTGTGTCTAATCAGCTATTGTTCTGTAAGACCGATTCAAGGCCAATTACCAGCAGAGTCCATCAATGCCAGCTGCAATCATATGGGCATGTGGCATGTCACCTAGAAGCCAGTCCTGCATGTTGGGTTGTCTCCGAAAGGGATAACCCAGCATGAAGGAGGCCAATGGGACGTCCACAGAACACATGGCTGCGGCAAGTTGATGCCTCTTGCTGGGAGTTACTTGGCATAGGAAGGGAGCCTGCATGGAGACTCACCATAGAGTAGGCGAGGCAACGTGCCCTGTCATATGCCCCACGTGATTGATTGATTGAATTAGTGCTATATCAATAAACAAAAATAAACAACTTTTATACAGTTCGCACTTGTCAAACTAGAATGGCTTAATTCTTATTACATGCCCAACAGAAACAGGTAAAAAAAAAACTCATATACATACAGAGAGAGAGAGAGAGAGAGAGATAGGATAGGTTTTGTTGAGGAAGTGGATAACGAGTGATAGAGAGGAGGGAACATACAGGGGAAGAGAGTTAGGTGGGGCTAGGGTGTGACGTAGTAGTGACTGTCCGAATGCCTTCTCCGGATATCGGAAATTTCTCTCAGTTGTCAAGAGTATGCAGCTTACTCATACACTTCTGGTAATGCACTGTGCAGTGAAAAATTAGCACTTGGTGTGAAATATACTGTGGCAAAGTATAATAGTTCTCCAGATATCGGAAATTTCTCTCAGTTGTCAAGAGTATGCAGCTTACTCATACACTTCTGGTAATGTACTGTGCAGTGAAAAATTAGCACTTGGTGTGAAATATACTGTGGCAAAGTATAATAGTGATCCAACACTTCGTTACCGAGACAATCGAGAAAATCGAGGTAACAGCTGTTGAAAAGCATAATAGGCTCTGCAAGGTGATGACAGTAAATACCTCTTTTTTTCATCAAGTCTCTTTTAATGGGTGAAATGCAATAGGCTGGTTGTCTTATAGGTTTGATGTCATTAAATATTAATGTTATATCATGTTGGATAGTAGTACAAAGTCCTGAAAGGTCACCTGTGATTTCTGAAAAGTCTAGCAATAACTTTTTAAGATCAGACTGTTGTGAAGGTGTTAAGGAAAAAGAACCTCATCAAAGTTGGACATGATTTCGCTGTTTGAGGGGCGTCCTTTAGGTGATGAGAAGAGGAATTCGATGTCGGACTCTTCCTCGGGGGGGCCCAGGACCAGACTCCTTCCCTACCAGACATACAGGTACAGTGCGAGACAAGTCGTCCTCTGGTTCTCTGGAGTGGTAAGATTTCATTATTTTAATATGAGTGTGGACCACATAGTTTAATGGACTTAGTTTTTGAGCCACAACATAAGATCCCATGAACTTACTGTGAAGAGCATTGCCTGGAGTGGAGAGAAAAAGTAATACCTTGTCTCCTGGTTTGAAACTTCTCATGACAGATTTGGGGAGAGAATTTTGATGCATTTTAGTTTGAGATTTGAGGAAGTTTGATTTAGCAAAACATCTGACTTCACTGATTTTATTCTTAAGGTTACTGATGTAGTCAGACACACTGGGGCTTGAAGGAGTATTTTGAGTAAACCATTGATCCTTTAATATTTTGAGAGGCCCCCTCATCTTTCTACCATAGAGTAATTCAAAAGGGGAGTAACCTAAAGAATCTTGAGGAGATTCTCTTAAAGCGAAGAGAAGGAAAGAGATACTTTCATCCCAATCTCCTTGATGCTCCAAGCAATACTTCTTCATCATGGATTTTAATGTTTGGTGAAACCGCTCCAGACAGCCTTGGGATTGGGGTGGTAAGCCGAGGAGGTTACATGGTCGATGTTTAGCTCATTCACTATCTGTTGGAAAAATTGCTAGTGAAATTGCTACCCTTGTCAGACTGAATTTGTTTTGGAATTCCTACCGAGGTGAAAAAATGTATTAGATGTTTTACAATGGTCTTTGATGTGATGTTCTTAAGAGGGAATGCTTCAGGGTACCTGGTAGTGGGATCCATGAGGGTTAACAAATACTGATTCCCTCGTTTGGTTTTGGGTAAGGGCCCTACGCAGTCTAGAACGATCTTTTCGAAGGGCTCCGTCTGAACTGGAATAGGCGTCAGAGGAGCTGGCACAAGGCGTTCGTTAGGCTTACCCACAATTTGACATATATGACATGTTTTTACATAGTGTGACACATCCTTTTTCATTCCTGGCCAAAAAAATGTTGAAGAGCCTTCTTGTAGGTTTTTTGGATGCCTAGATGACCTGACAATCCATCATGAGCTAGTTCTATAATGGCTGGTCTTACAGACAAGGGATGACAACTTGATGTGTTTCTGACCAGGTGTCTAGTTGTTTCAGTTCAGGAGGTCTGTAGGCACGCATCAGGACTCCTTCCTGATAATAAAAACAAGGCAATTTAGACATATCCTTTGTCTCACTGGCAACATGTCTGATCTTAGCCAAAGTGAGATCCTGTTCCTGAGCATTAATCAAATTCTCCTTTGAAATGATGTTATTGTACAAGTTGTCAGTAGAGGCAATCATTGGTGGAGGAGGTGGTGAAAGGGCAGGGGACTTGGACTGAGACCTGGTGACTGCACACACTGGGAAGAAGTGAGGGATGTTTCGTCCAGGGTCTTAGTGGGACTTTCTGTTAAGGGAGAATCAAGAACAATTAAGTTTGGAACAGCCAAGTTACCCGCAAGATCATTACCCAGTACAAGATGTACCCCCGGTACTGGCAGTTCACCAGGTTTAATGGCTACCTCAACCTCTCCTGAAATGAAAGGGCACTGTAAGCTAATTTTAGCCAAGGGATAGGAGAGCTGTGATTCGAGACCTGTAAGGATCACCTTCTCCCCAGTGAAAGCCTGTTTGATGTTAGGGATGACATCTTCCCTTAAGATGGATTGGGCAGCACCTGTATCACGCAGAACCTTGACATTTATTGCCTTGTCTTTACCATCAGTCAGGGACACTTTACCTTGATACATGTACGAGTCATAAAGTTCTAGAGGAGAGTTGACAGGGTTAGCTAGGGCCACTGGTTTCTTGTTCTCAAATGTGTTAGGTTTAGGGGCCACAAAAGAAAGTTGACGTTGAGAGGCCTTGCAATTTGGGTGTCTACATTTCTGGATCGTGTGACCTGGTTTCTTACAGTATGTACACCAGGGGAATTATATGCATTTGGCGAGAATCCGGTCGGCTTACCACCGCGCCCCAAAACCTTCCCCAAAGGAGGACCTAACATTAGATAGTGAACCACGACCTCTACTACCCAGGGATCCCATCAACAAAGCAAAGGCATCAGCCACTTTAGCGGCAGACATAAGATCACTCTCTCCCGTTCTTCCACATGCCTCAGAATATTAAAGGGTAACTTGTTCTTCCATTCTTCCAGGACCATTAGATTGAGCAACTCCGAAAAGGTGGTAATGTTAAGGGCGGCTAACCATTTCTTAAATTGTCTTAGTTTCTCACTAGCAAATTCAACATAGGTGTGAGAGTCTGGTTTCACATACTTTCGGAACTGTTGTCTGTATCCATCAGAAGTGATAGAGTAGGCGTCTAGAATGTTACCTTTGATCTCTTCATATTCTACCTCATCACTAAGGCCGTTGTATACCCTATAAGCTTTTCCTACTAGCTTAGGGACAAGGAGAGACACCCACTGATCCTTGGGCCATTTATTCCTATTAGCAATGCTCTCAAAAGCGCGAAATGACCCGTCAACATCAGATTCATCAAAAGGGGGAACTAGCGGAGCAGCTGTAGCAGGATTAAAGCTTGCTAACTTTTTCTTTATATCTATTTCTTCCCTCTAAACTTAGCGTCATTTCGTAGGGTTAACTCCTGAATTTCTAACTCTTTCTCCTGCCTTTTAAGTTGTAACTGAAATTCTCTCTCTTCTTTTCTGCCTGTAGTTGCATTTGTCTTTCCTGTAATTCTCTTTCTGCCTGTAGTTGCATTTGTCTTTTTCTCTCTCTTTTTTCTGCCTGTAGTTGCATTTGTTTCTTCTTTTCTGCCTGTAGTTGCATTTCTTTCGCTTCTTTTTCTGCCTGTAGTTGCATTTGTTTTCATGCATCCGGTATTCTAGTCTAAGCTTCTCAATTTCCCACTGACTTATCCTACTCTTATCCTGTTCTTCCTGGGGACTGTGTATTATAGTCCTCGTAGAGGCTGACATGGGAGTTAACTCTTCTATGGCATTTCCTAGCAACTGACCTTCTTGCACTAGATGTTCAACAACTACATTCTTAACGACCTCTTTAATCATCTGAGACGTGATGGGAACATAAAAATGTTTAGCGATGGCTTTCCATTGGTCCTTTTTTATATTAGTACCTTTAAGTTGTTTCAGAGAAGGGTCAGCACAAAAATCTTCAACGTTAAACTGAGCGCAAACCATATTAAATAGATGTTAAGCAAACAACAACAACAAAAATGATAAGTGAATTACTTAAGTGAGGAACTTGGCAGTGATAATAAAGCCAACCTTGGAAATTACCTAGATTATACTTAAGTAAACACTTATGAGTACCATCACTAATGAGGGGGGTAAACTAGAGAATTACGGCATTTAAAGGATCCGGATTACTCTAGTTACGAGACTTGAGAGTGAATTGTACTGAGACTTGTTATTGATAAGGAGGCGGATTAGTCTGATCCGCGAATGAGGGGATTGAGGGTTCGCATGAACATATGATGATCTCAACACTTGGATTACTCTTATTACACACCTGTCTATGTGCAAAAAAACAGAGATAAATGCTATCGGTGAACACGCCTTTCTACCTGGTTTCCTTCTCTACCACTGCTATGCGATACCAATGAAAGTCACGAAGCACTTTTAACCCAAAGGGAGCCACCTGATCACACAAAGGTTAATTTTAAACCACACGCAGAGTAAGTCATAGAAAAAAAACACATCAAAGTCACAACACCACAGAAACACATAAGAAAATAATGTAATCACAGAAAAAAAAGTAACTGGAAAAATGGAACACAGAACAAGGATTATAATTGTCCTGTCACGGTCGCCAATTGTTACATTCACCGGTTAAATGGGTAAGATTGGCATCGGGAAGCCGGTGAACAATAACAATAAAAAAAACAACAACTGCAGGTTCAACTGGTGAGCAAATGCACTTAAGAAGCTATTTAATAACCCAGTAACAATGTAACCGACATACACAAATAGATATAACATGAAACACATGAAACTGACATACACATATACATATAACACAGAAATAAATACAACAATAAAAAACCCAACTTAATACCTAACAATAATACTGATCCTATATGGAGGCAATGTGGAAAAAACGGACGAGGGAAGTGATACTTATGAGGTGTCGCAGTGGTGAAGTGCTGGGTGATGGTTGATCCCACGGTAGTCCAAGAGGCGTTGTGTTCACTGGTTGAGGCCTTGACCTCGACTGACTTCCAGAAATCAGGGAGCTTGTTTAACACTTCCGCTTGAGTCGAATGGGGCCGCGTGAATCCAACTTCGGGACAGTAGCGAGACTTCATGAGACGGTGACGTAGAGGGTTCATGAGACGGTGACGTGGAGGGGGAGGTGGAGAGGTGGCGAACGAGGTAGCAAGCGGAGGAGGTGATGGTAGTGGAGTATGTTACGGACGGGCCATAACAATATATATATATATATATATATATATATATATATATATATATATATATATATATATATATATATATAAAGTATATGCAGGTGAGCAGAGCCTATAGTAATGCCAAGATGTACTGTTGCCAGATTCTCAAAATATTGTAGCCTTCTGCCGCTAAAATCTTAAAAGCCTTTCTATTGTGTGCTTCAGTCACCACTAAGGTGTATTTTCAAAGTACCGCCTGGATACTCGTAGCTCATGATTATGCGACCATGACCTCGGTCCATTCCATCCTGCTATCGAGGAATAGGACATAGCTGGCGGCCATTTGGCCTATCAGAAGAAGGCAATCATCACACCTTTGCAGAGTGTTAGCCAATAATATAGCAGTGTGGAGATACAAACAAATACAGTACATGTAGACGTAGTGCCTCAGCGATAAGAAGTATGCCGACCTGAGAAGTGCAATAGTTTGTAGTAAAAACCAGGGACATGTCAAGTGAGGAGCAACACATCAAACGCACTGGCGATCCAGCTTCTCGGATGAAGAAATGCTCACAGTGATACAGGTAATATTTAGATACATATTATAGCACTTGCTGAAGGAGAGCTACCATACCAATTTGCACCTAGAATGCAACAGAGCAATTTAGACCTACAGCTTTTCCCAAACGAGTTATAATAGATTATTTTGATAACAGGAAAGTATTGGATTTGCGAGCTGAGTATCATGTGTTTTCTTTTCACTGTAGTGTTAGGCACAGATGCAGGCTTATTTGGACAGCGGCTGATTTGGATCAGATTCAGACTTTAGTTGGCTGATTCAGATCATTTACTAGGTTGACAATTGTTTAGGCTAATTTGGACTATTTGCTTGGCTGTTTTGGACCTTCGTTTTGGATGATTAGGAACCATATAAATAATTTTATATTTAGCAAAGTTACTTTTGGCATGGAAGACCCATAAGTTGTTAGTTTCTTGCCTCACATCATGCCAACATGAGTGATCAGAGGGTGAAATATTTAGCATGTAACCAGGTTGTGGCTGACCAGTAGACACCTACCAAAACGATAATTTACTTCCAGCAAGGCCTAATAACAGTAGTTCAGTGTAACCGCCATTGTACATAAGGACCATTGTACATAAGTATATTAATCATTATAGAAATCTGATGCAATCTTTCGTAATGTGGTGCAACATGTGTGAATGCTGACCTCGCCTTTTCCTTAAATAGGGGTTGCAGGTGGTTCTCTATTTCATAAAACTAACTAGTACTTTGTTGCATTCATAATTGACTCAGATAAATAAACAAATTAATATAATCTCCATAGGTAGGATGCATTTTATATAGGTATCACTACCAGTGAGATATAAATGTAATGCACGACACAATACACCCAGTGGAGATTTCCCTCGTCACATGACCGACGCCATTGTGTCAGCATCTTGGAGGCTGGGCGCGGTGGGCGCCGGCGAAGGCAGGCAGAGAGAAGATAGTCAGCGACTGGGAAGTGCAGGGTGCGTCAAGTGCGTGTGCGTCTGAACTGTGTGCTGCGGGAACTTAGTGACTCTGTGAACTCAGTGACATTACAAACATTTTCCTGAGTTTAAAGCACGTTTTCCGAATGTACTTGTACGTTGCGTGTGGACAGCACTTGTAAATTTGTACATAATATACTAACGTTTATATTCTGAGTTTTCCTTGTACACCTGGGTTGTTTAAAAACACTAAAACTACCAGTGAAACCGCTCGGCTGGATAAAAACAATAAACTTAATAACTTTATGTGGACCTACAGAATCTACAGTCGGCCTGCTAACCAAACAAAGTTAAGCTCCATTCAACAGAAATGCTTAACATCAGGGAATGCTGTGAACCTTCCATTAAAGTTAGTTGTGGTCTCTTTGAATATTTCATTTTGTGTTTTACAACTCAAGGGGGCAGTCACAGCCTCCCATCTTCTTGCTCAAAATTACATGCACCTACCACACACACACGTCACTTAAAATTCTAAACTATAAAATGGTAACTCCAAATCCAGCCTCAGAGTCCCATCTAGGGATGGGACCAGAAATGTCACCAGGTCGGACTGCTCTTTTATTGGTGACGTCTTGACACCTCCCTTAACTTTTTGTTCATTAACTTCTGCAACATTCGCAGTCTTCCATCTAATTTCTAATCTGTAGAACACTACCTATCCTCTACTAAACCTCATTTTCTTTTCCTCCCTAATAAAAAACAGTTGTCTGAAGAAAGTGACAGTAGCCCCTTTTCTGTTCCCTCCTACTTTTTCTATTCTCATTTTTGTTCCAAAGCTAGATGTTGCGTGTATGTGCACAACGACTTAACTAGCTCTCGTGGTCACGCTCTTGAATCTTCGAAGTTTTCCACCATCTGGCTTAGACTCAATAGTCACTCTCTAACTAAGAATTTTATGCTGTCTATCTCTCCCCTAACTCCTCTGACTACAATAAATTCTTTGACTATTTAACTTCCAAAGTGGAGCACATTCTTCCCCTCTACCCTTTTTTTTTTATATCATGTGGGCTTTTCGCGGGAATTTATGGGCTAAAGGGGATACTTTTTGGAGTACCTCCTATCTTAAAGCCCACCCGCTAGGAAACCGTTGCCCAGAGTGAGGAAACCCAACCTACACTCGGACCGTGGACAGGATCCTTGGAGATTTCAATGTTCACCACCAGTTTTGGCTTTCTTCTCCTTTCACTGACCATCCTGGTGAACTAGCCTTCAATTTTGCAATCCTTTATGACCTAGAGCAACTGGTGCAACACCCTACTCGTGTTCCTGACTGTCTTGGAGACACGCCCAATGTTCTTGATCTTTTCCTCATGTCTAATCCTTCAGCTTATGCTGTAACCCTATCTTCTCCGTTGAGCTCCTCCAATCACAATCTCATTTCTGTTTCTTGTCCTATTCCTCCAATCTCTCCTCAGGATCTCAACTTAAACCTTTTAAACTTTGGTTTAACACAGCCTGTTTTCGTGTTATACGTGAGATGTTGCCCAGAAAAGGTACTTGAGCTTTCCATCTCCTGAGTCACATGCACTTTATATTTCTGCCTGGAATAATACCAAGTCTATTCTTCAACTTGCCAAACACTCCTTCATAAATAGAAAATGTCAAACTCTTTCAAACTCTAACTCCCCTCATAACTTTTGGTATCTGGCTACAAACATCTCCAATAACTTTACTTCTTTATCTTTCCCTCCTTTATTTCATCTTGATGGCGCCACCGCCATCTCATCTGTCTCTAAAGCTGAACTTTTCTCTCAAACCTTTGCTAAAAACTCCACCTTGGATGATTCTGGGCTTGTCCCTCCCTCTCCTCCTCCCTCTGACTATTTCATTTGTTTAATCAAAATCCTTCGTAATAATGTTTTTCATGCCCTTTCTGGCCAAACCCTTGGAAGGCTTATGATGATGAGGTTCCTCCTAATGCTCTCAAAAACTGTGCTTCCGTGGTTGCACCTTGCCTGGCCAAACTTTCAACTATGCCAATCGACTTCTACCTTTCCCTCTTACTGGAAGTTTGCTTACATTCAGGTGACCATTCTAATTCCTCAAACTATCGTCCTATACGTAGAATTAATTCCTTGCTTATCAAAAGTTTTTTTAATTTATACTCAATAAGAAGATTCTCAAACATGTCACTTCTTAATCTTCTATCTGATCGCCAGTATAGCTTCCGTCAAGGTCGCTCTACTGGTGATCTGGCTTTCCTGAGTCTTGGTCATCTTCTTTTAGAGATTTCAGTGAAACCTTTGCTGTCGCGTTAGACATATCAAATGCTTGTGATAGAGTCTGGGACAAAGCTTTGATTTCAAAACTGCCATCCTAGTGTTTTTATAATTCTCTACAACTTCATCTCAAGTTTCCTTTCTGACCATTGTATTGCAGCCATTGTAGACGGCCACTGTTCTCCTAAATCTATCAATAGTGGTATTCCTCAGGGTTCTGTTCTATCATCCCCACTCTTTCTATTATTCATTAATGACCTTCTTAACCAAACTTCTTGCCCTGTCTACTCCTACGCGGATGATACCACTCTACATCTTTTCACATCCTTTCAGAGACAACCAACCCTTCAAGAAGTCAACAGATCACGCAGGGACACCACAGAACGCCTGACTTCTAATCTTTCTAAAATTTCTGATTGGGGCAGAGATTAGTTAGTAGTGTTCAATGCCACAAAACTCAATTCCTCCATCTATTAACTCGACACAACCTTCCAGACAACTCTTCTTCAGTGACACTCAACTGTCCCCCTCTTCCACACTGAATATCCTCGGTCTGTCTTTTACTCATAATCTTAACTGGAAACTTCACATCTCATCTCTTGCTAAAACAGCTTCTATGAAGTTAAGCGTTCTGAGGCGTCTCCGCCAGTTTTTCTCACCTATCCAACTGCTAACTCTGTCCTTGTATGGAGTACTCTTCGCAGTTTTATTAGATAGAGTGGAATCAAATGTTTTTTGTCTCATTAGCTCCCCTCATCTTCAGCCTCTTTCCTACCGCCGAAATATTGCAGCTCTTTCTATCTTTTATCACTATTTTCATGCTAACTGCATGCTTCTCCTCCTCCTGCGGCCTCGTTGCACAAGGCTTTCATCTTCCTCTCATCCCTATTCTGTCCAACTCTATAATGCAAGAGTTAACCAGTACTCTTAATCATTCATACCTTTCACTGGTAAACTCTGGAACTCCCTCTCTGCTTCTGTATTTCCATCTTCCTACTACTTTACTTCTTTTAAGAGGGAGGTTTCAAGACATTTGGCCCTATTTTTTGACTAATTTCTTTAAAATCGTTTAGGGAACCTGTAATCTCAGTGGTCCTTTTTTTTTTAAGGTTTGGTGCCTTTGGCAGTTCTCCGTCTTGCATGAAAATAAAAGCTATTGCCTGTGATTCGTGCAGTGGCTGGTAGCATCGTGGATGTGGAAACACGGGTAATTATTATACAGTGATATTAGAAATAGGATAGTAAATTAGAATATTAAACTATTGTATTAGACATGATATTAAAATCTTGGTTATTTGAGACCTTGTGAATCTTCTTTGTTTATTCCACCGAGTCATTAAAAATACCTCAATCTTTTCTTTATTCAAAGTTTTCTATTTGTAAATGTGACAAGTTATGCAGAGGCCTTATAACACACGAGTTCGCTTGTGAATAATGCAAATTACTGCAATTTCGCTGAGACTGCCCATCCCAATAATGGAGAGTACATCGTTGTCCAATTGGTACGCGTTATGAAATTGTAATTCCAGTGATTGTTACAATTATTTTCAGTACCAGGAGGCGTCTTCCTGCAAAGGACATCAGTATGTATGCATCTCACTCTGATAGGCCTATGCATGCACCCCACACTGATACAAGAGACATCACTGATTTTGATGTATCACAACACATTCCAATAATGGAGAGTACGTTGGTATCCAATTGGTACATGTTACAAAATTGTAAATGTGTAATTCCAATGCTTACCCAATGTATCTCCATTATAGACATTGGATTGGTTATAGCTTACAAACTTTGAAGCATAATTTTCAGTACCATCAGGCTTGCTACTGCAGAGGACACAGATATGTATGCACCCCACTCTGAAACGCATGCACTCCACACTAATACTGGAGACCTGGGGAGGAGCTTAACCACAGGATGACGGCCGAGGGGGCGGAACCTTTATATACGTACTAGTCCAGAGTTGAGGAATATGCCTCCCGACCTCTACATCATCGCGTCATCACCTGTGTGAGGCCGCTACGTCTCCTGATGCATCGCCTGTCCACCACACATGCGCCGCCCGCGCCTAGCCACCACAGCTTCCATTCCGCTGTTTTGTCTGCTGTCGTCACCACCAAGTTTATTTACTTTACTATTCTGTTCTTTCTCAAGCTCATTGCGTTCTTCATAATCATCAAATACAGGGACGTATTTTTCACGGAGGGAACCTTATATCATTCATCATCATACCTTCTTTTACATATTCTTCCTATATCATTTAAATACGTCTCTCTCTCTCTCTCTCTCTCTCTCTCTCTCTCTCTCTCTCTCTCTCTCCACACGTATAGTTATAAAAATAACTCAGCGCTCCTTCCTCCCTCCACCGTGGAGACCTCGGCTTCCCTAGAAACCTCACTCCGGCAGTATTTCTTCTCTTTCCGTCACCTGTTTTTGACTGACCAAGCTCTGTCACTTGACTGGTAAATTCTTTCGCCTTTCATTGACTTAAACACGTCTATCTCAGGTCTCCCATTGGCTAACTTTAGTTCTCTTATTTCCTGCTCTTTGATCCACTTCATTCGCTCAAATACGCTTTCCTACATCTCATTCTCTCTCATTCCCGCTTCAGAAACACTCACTCGCTTCTCAGATCAAGTCACTCAGTCAAGACTCAGTACTCACAGGCTCAGAACTCAAGCTCTTAGCATTCACTCGTCACCTCATCACACTCATCTAGTTTTCTATCCTCAAGTTGTGTATCCATGTGCCTTGAAAACACAATCAAGTTAAATCCAGAGTATTTATTAAAACCCTCACGATTCGTAGCACAGTTATCTTCCACCAAATACCCACTCGCCTCCAGCTTTGTCTCCAAGTCATAGCTACCAAGAAGAATCGACAAGCAAAAGCAGTGGCCGCAG
>NC_059269.1:2419972-2459972 GCF_017591435.1 Portunus trituberculatus | reverse complement strand
AAGGGATTCCATGGATGACAAAGGAATCATCACCCTTCTCTTTTTTTTCAATTATAAATTTTCAATTGTAAATTTGTGAAGAATGAATGTGTAGTTTGATGCATGTAATTTTGTGCGAAGGAAGAGCGTTGTCTTTAGAGAGCAGGCTGTGACTGCCACCTTGTGATGGAAGACACAGAAGAAAACGTTCAGTGAAGTCACAGCTGGCTTTAATGACAAGTTCACAGCACTCCCTGAACCAGTGCTATTAGATCTCACTATAAGAGTAATTCTCATTTCGGCAGGTGTTTACTGACTCCTCCCTTCAATATATATATATATATATATATATATATATATATATATATATATATATATATATATATATATATATATATATATATATATATATATATATATATATATATTATCAAAAGTTTGAGAGGAGTGTTCAGCTTTTCTTTTCTTTTTTCAATTCATATACCATGTGGGCTTTTCACGGGAATTTATGGACTAAAGGGGAATACTTTTTGGGGTGCCTCCTATCTCAAACCCCACCCGCTAGGAAACCGTTGCCTCGAGTGAGGAAGCCCAACCTACACTCGGACCGAGGACAGGATTTGAAACTGTGTGCTTGGAGACCCCTCAGACCCCGAGGCGAGCATGGTTCCACTGTACCACGGCGGCTCAGCTTTAAAAATAGGTGGTGCCATCGGGATTAAATACAGAAGGGAAACATGTAGAAGTAAAGTTATTGGAGATGTTTTTGGTTGATGCTATAGGTGTCGAGGGGAGTTGGATCTCGAAAGATTTTGACATTTTCTAATAATGATGGAGGTTTTTGGTAAGTTGGAGAAGAGACTTGGCATATTTCCGTGCAGAAATGTTAAGTGTATGAGATTCAGGTGATAAAAGACTCCTTTCTATCATGCATTGTACGAGAACAAGCTAAGTTAAAGATTTGTGATCATTAGGTTAAGAGTGAGAGAATGTACGCCTCTATGCCGTGCCACTTTTGTTATGCGCTCAGCACAGAGAGATGAGTATCTGGCACGAAACAGTAATAAATGCATTTTGTATTTTTATCTTATTTGTCATATTTATCATAATGTGTATGTTATTTCAATATCATTATAATCAGATCCTAATATATTTTGTTTGTAATTGTCAAATATGTCTGTATTGTCACATTGTTTAGCGGAGTTTAAAGTCATAATGCACTCAGCACAGAGAGAAGGGTATCTGGCACACAACAGTAGTAAATGCATTTTGTATTTTTTTTATCTTATCTGTTATATTTATCATAACGTGTATGGTATTTCAATATTTTTACAATCAGATCCTAATATATTTTGTTTATAATTATCTAATATGTCTGTATTGTCACATTATTTAGTAGAGTTTAATGTCATAATGAATGCTAATTAAGTGTTTTTGTCCTACTTAATAATACCATACTTTGTATGTATTTATAGTAAACAAGTCATGATACGCTTTTCTTGGATTTAAAGTTCCCTTCTTTTTTAATATTTCATCTTGAAATACTTCATATATCCATCAAGCTCTCATCCTTCCTCAGACAGACATATGGGCAATTAACCGCAAAAACACTATTGAGCAAAGGATCAACTGGTGTTAATTCAAATAATCATGCAATTATTACACTTTTTGGTTAATTAATCCTCTTTGTCTAAAGATGAAAGTCAAATTAGTCAAGTTATAAATGGATTACATAGACTTCACACAACCATATAATAACATTTGTAGCCCATTCACCAGCCTTCCTTTAATGGAGAAAGGTAAATTGATTAAATGTGGTGTCACCACGGGTTAAGATATATAATTATAAAAAGAAATTATGCTTTTGTCTTCGGAAGACGTATTCTCAGAGACGAGTTCACTAGTGTAATGTATTGATTTTTTTCTTAATTAAGTACAAGAAAAAAATAAGTATTTAAAGAACTCACAATTACCTTCACATAAGATGTATTTAGTCACTCGCAAGACATTCTATCTTTGCTCAAAGATAAACATTTTCTGACACTTGGTACCACACATATCTTCTTTGGATTTTGAGTCCTTACGGTCTATGGTAGGTTATTTGTAGTCTTTGGAATCCAATCTCTAACACTATGACCTCATTTTGAAAATAAATAAATAGAAATTATAAGTAAAAAAAATAAAGAAATTAAATATTGATATTAATGAAACAGTAAGACAGACAAATGGATGAAAATTCAAGGATAGTAATGTAGATTTCGTTACTGAAAATTTGTCTTTAATAAAATTCAAGCATACAATTTTCTGCGTGCAAGTCACTCATGGATGAAACATACAAAAAATAAAATTTCAGGATGAAATACCCACAATTATTTTCACTTTATTCCTTCACTGCTAATAAAAAGATAATGTCTCATTACATTATCATGGTTGCATTTAAATAGACAAAAATAGATATACCGAACGCGCAATTAGTGTAAGAATTGCATCAAGGAGACAATGAAAACGTTATTTTGTCTCAATACTAATAATCAGACGCAAGAGGTGGTAAATAATATACAGTACATTTCCAACCTTACATTTATAAAAAAAAAAAAAAAATATCGTCAAAAGAAAAAGGAAGGGGATTTCAAAGTGATAAGATGATAAAGTAACTTAAGGTAAAGAGAGTAGAAGTTAGCCCATATATATATATATATATATATATATATATATATATATATATATATATATATATATATATATATATATATATATATATATATATATATATATATATATATATATATATATATATATATATATATATATATATATATATATATATATATATATATATATATATATATATATATATATATATATATATATATATATATATATATATATATATATATATATATATATATATATATATATATATATATATATATATATATATATATATATATATATATATATATATATATATATATATATATATATATATATATATATATATATATATATATATATATATATATATATATATATATATATATATATATATATATATATATATATATATATATATATATATATATATATATATATATATATATATATATATATATATATATATATATATATATATATATATATATATATATATATATATATATATATATATATATATATATATATATATATATATATATATATATATATATATATATATATATATATATATGAAATGTAATCTTTTGCGATAATTTCTCCCAGAAACGTCCTGATGTATTTCTCTCAATATTTTATTTTATTTATACCATGTGGGCTTTTTACGGGAATTTATGGGCTAAAGGGGATACTTTTTGGGTACCCCTATCTCAAAGCCCACCCGGTAGGAAACCGTTGCCCCGAGTGAGGAAGCCCAACCTACACTTGGACCGTGGACAAGATTCGAACCCGTGCGCTTGGAGACCACTCGGATCCCAAAACACGCATGGTTCCACTGTAGCTATTTCGCATTAACATCGTTAATAACAAGTCTACATGACATATTTAGGAAACTATAATGTGGTTTACATAAGTTAAACCATCACTTCTTTATTAGTTTTCTTCTATTAATGAAAAAGAAAGTGGCAATTTTCCATTGCTTAACACTGGAGAGGGCAATGTTTTGGGTGTAAGTTACGATTGTAAGCTCCGTCCAGCGCCTCATTAGGTCCGCCCACTGGCTTCACTGTTTTAGTACAGCGGGACAGGCGCGCGGCATCTCCTTCACTATATCGTCCTTGCATATTTGCGACCATTATATGACGTCATGGGATCCTTCCCGCTCAGGAGTGGAATTCATGAAACTTTTTTTTTTTTATGGTGAGGCCTATAGCGCCTGTAGGCATACTTGAAGAGTATTAGGAAGCGCTGTTCAGCTTCTGCCCATTAGTGGCGCAGGCAATTTAATTTATAGTGGTACCCATATTAGGGCCCATATCACCACCAAAGCTCATCTTGGGAATTGTTGCTAGCGCGTTGCTCAATAACAATGCCCTTAGCGATCGACAGGTCTGATAACAACACTGCAACTATGTCGGAGAAATGGTATACCCGAACACTTGTTTTTATTGATCATGGATGTTGTTAACTGATCGAAGCGTGCTCATTGGCTACTGAGGTTGTGATGTCATCACTGTGACGTCACGTCATAAAGCGGCATTTGCATTCCCGCTCGCTGAGGAAGTCACTTAACATAATGTTTACAGCTTTATGCTCCAGTGTGACAATTGTCTAATTAGTTGAAAATTTTTGCATCGAAACAAAAATGCAAGCAAATCACACTATTTAATTAAGGAACTGAAATATGCCAAAAATGTGTTATTTTGTTGTTTTCCAGCATTGTATGCACTAAAACCCAGAAATACATGAAAAACACTATTCTTGTTAAAACGTATCATTTATGTTTTTAAGGTGATTTTTGAAAGAAAAACTATGACGATTGAAAATTTTGTAAATTCGTCATTTTTCATTGTTATGCTTCAAAACGATAAAATTGATGAAAACAAGGCAATACAGAGAAACCTAAGTAAAAGTAACAAAAACGTGTTATTTTAGTGGTTTTTAGCTTTTTTTGCACCAAAACACAGACATGCTGGCAAAAAACACTATTTGTTTAAGGAACTGAAGTATGGCAGAAAACGGGTTTTTTGGGGGTGTTTTCCAGCATTTTATGCATCAATACTCAGAAATGCAGGGAAGATACTGTATTTGTCAAAAGGTCTTATTTATGTGTTATTAAGTTTTTTTTTATGAAAAAAAAAGTATCTTGATTAAAAATTTTGTTTATTAAAGTCATTTTACGTTGTTACGTTTTAAAAAGATAAAACTGAAGAAAATAAGGCAATACAGAGAAATCAAAGTAAAAGTATCAAAATCGTGTTGTTTTAGTACTTTTCAGCTTTTTTTGCACCAAATCACAGAAATGCAGGCAAAATACACTATTTGTTCAAGGAACTGAAATATGTCAAGAATTGGTTATTTTGTTGTTTTCCAGCCTTTTATGCACCAAAACACAGAAATTTAGGCAAAACACTATATTTGTTAAACCGTCTTATTATTGTGTTTTTAAACTATTTTATGAAAGAAACTATCTCGATAGGAAATTTTGTATATTAAAGTCATTTTACATGCTTCAGAAGGATAAAATTGATGAAAACAAGCCAATATAGAGAAACCAAAGTAAAAGTAACAAAAGCGTGTTATTTTAGTTGTTTTCAGATTTTTTGGCAGCAAAACACTTAAATGCAACTAAAACACACAATTTGTTTAAAGAACTTAAATATGTCAAAAATTATTTATTTTGTTAATTTCCAGCATTTTATAAACCAAAACACAGAAATGTTTGCAAAACACTATATTTCCTAAAACGTATTACTTTTGTGTTTTTAAAGTTTTTTTTTTGAAAGAAAACTACGTCGATTGAAAATTTTGTATATTGAAGTCATTTTTCATTCTTATGCTTAAAATATGATAAAATTGATGAAAACAAGCCAAAATAGAGAAAACAAATTAAAAATGGTTTATTTTGGTGTATTCCAGCGTTTTATGAACCATAACTCAGATATGCAGGGCAAACAATATATTTGTTAAAAAGTCTTATTTATGTGTTTTTAAGGTGTTTTATGAAAAAAAAACCTCTCGATTGAAAATTTTGTTTGTTGAAGTCAATTCAGATTGTATTGCTTCAAAACGATAAAAATTATGAAAAATTGACAATATAGAGAAAACAAAAGTAAAACTAACAAAAACGTGTTATTTAAGTAGTTTTCAGATCTTTTTGTACCAAAACACAGAAATGCTAAAAAAACACATTATTCGTTTGAGGAACTGAAATATGTCAATTATGCGTTATTTTGATGTATTCTAGCGTTTTATGCACCAAGACTCAGAAATGCAGGCAAACACTATATTTACTAAAGCGTCTTATTCATATGTTTTTAAGGTGTTTTATGAAAAAAAACCCTCTCGATTGAAAATTTTGTTTGTTCAAGTCATTTCACGTAGTTTTGATTGAAAACGATATGATTTATGAAAACAAGCCAATATAAAGAAACGAAAGTAAAACTAAAAAAAACGTGTTGTTTTAGAAGTTTTTATCTCTTTTTGCAGGAAAACACACAAATGTAGGCAAAACACACTATTTGTCTACGGAAATGAAATATGTCAAAAATAGGTTTTATGCACGAAAATTCAGAAATGCAGGCAAAATACTTTATTTTTTAAAACGTCTTGTTTATATGTTTTTTAAGGTGTTTTATGAAAAAAAAAAATCGTTTGAAAATTTTGTTTGTTCAAGTTATTTTACATTGTTTTGCTTCAAAAAGATAAAATTGTTGAAAACGAGCCAATATAGAAAGACAAAAGTAAAACAAACAAAAACTTGTTATTTAAGTGATTTTCATATTTTTCTGCACAAAAATACAGATTTGCTGGCAAAACACACTATTCGTTTAAAGAACTGAAATATGTCATAAATGGGTTATTTTGGTGTAATCTAGCGTTTTATGCAACAAACCACAGATATGCAGGTAAAACACACTATTCGGTTAAGGGACTGAAATATGTCAAAAATGGATTATTTTGGTGTATTCTAGAGTTTTATGCACCAAAACTCAGAAATGCAAGTAAAACACTATATTTGTTGAAACGTCTTATTTACGTGTTTTTAAGGTATTTGATAAAAAAAAGTTATTTTATCTTGTATTGCTCCAAACGTTAAAATTGATGAAAACGGCTCAATATAGAGAAACCAAAGTAAAACGAAAAAAAAACCTTATTTAAGTAGATTTCAGTTTTTATTTGCACTAAAACATAGATATGCACGCAAAACACAATATTCGTTTAAGAAAATAAAATATGTCAAAATAGGTTATTTTGGTGTGATCTAGCGTTTTATGGACCAAACCACAGATATGCAGGCAAAATACATAATTCGTTTAAGAAACTGAAATATGTCAAAAATAGATTATTTGGTGTATTCTAGAGTTTTATGCAGCAAAACTCTGAAATGCAGGCAAAACACTAGATCTGTTAAAACGTCTTATTTATGTTTTTTAAGGTGTTTTATGAAAAAAAACTATCTCCGTTGAAAATTTTGCTTATTCGTCATTTTACTTTGTTTTGCTTGCAAACGATAAAATTGATGAAAACAAGCCAATATAGAGGAATCAAAATAAAAGTACCAAAAACGTGTTATTTTAGTAGTTTTGAACTTTTTTTTTTGCACCAAAACACAGAAATGTAAGGAAAACACACTATTTGTCTACGGAACTGAAATATGTAAAAAAATGGGTTATTTTGGTGTATTACATCGTTTTATGCAGGCAAAAAGCAATATTCGTTCAAGGATCTGAAATATGGCACAAATGGGTTATTTTGGTATAATCTAGCGTATTGCTTTAAAAAGATTAAATTTATGAAAACAAGCCACTATAGAGACCAAAAAAAAAAAAAAAAAAAAACGCGTTATTTTTGTAATTTTCTTCTTTTTTTGCACCAAAACGCAGATATGTAGGCAAAATACACTATTCGTTTAAGGTACTGAAATATGTAAAAAATGGAATTTTTTGGTGTAATGTAGCGTTTTATGCACCAAACCAGAGATACGCAGGCAAAACACACTATTCGTTTAAGGAACTGAAATATGTCAAAAATGGGTTATTTTGGTGTATTCCAGGGTTTTATGCTCCAAAACTCAGAAATGCAGGCAAAACATACTATTCATGTAAGGAACTGAAATATGTCAAAAATGGTTCATTTTGATGTATTGCATTGTTTTATGCAGAAAAATTTACAAATTCAGGCAAAACACTTTATCTGTTAACACGTCTTATTTATGTGTTTTTAAGGTGTTTTAAAGGAAGAAAAAACTATCTCGATTGAGAATTTTGTTTGTTCAAGTTATTTTAAATTGTTTTCCTTCAAAGTGATAAAATGGATGAAAACGAGCCAATATAGAGAAACAAAAGTAAAACTAACAAAAACGTGTTATTTAAGTAGTTTTTAGCTTTTTTTCCACCAAAACACAGAAAAGCATGCAAAACACACTATTCGTGTAAGAAACTGAAATATGTCAAAAATGAGTTATTTCGGCTTAATCAAACTTTTTATGCACAAAAATTCACAAAAAGGCAGGCAAAACACTATATTTGTTAAAATGTCTTATTTATGTGTTTAATTTAAGGTATTTTATTAAAAAAAATTAAAATATCTCGATTGAGAGTTTTGTTTGTACAAGTTATTTTACCTTATTTTCCTATAAAAAGATGAAGTTGATGAAAACGAGCCAAGAGAGAGAAATCAAGGTAAAACTAACAAAAACGTGTTATTTAAGCAGTTATCAACATTTTTTGTACTAAAGCAAAGATATGCAGGGAAAACACACTATTCGTTTAAGGAACTAAAATATGTCAAAAAATGGGTTATATTGGTGTAATCTAGCGCTTTACTTGAAAACGATAAAATTAATGAAAAAAAAGTCAATATAGAGAAACCCAAAGTAAAACAAAACAAAAAATTTGTTATTTTAGTAGTTTTAAGCTTTTTTAACACCAAAACACAAAAATGCAGGCAAAACACAGTATTTCTGTAAAGAACTGAAATATGTAAGAAATGGGTAATTTTGGTGTATTCCAGCGTTTTATGCTCCAAAAAACAGAAAAGTGGGCAAAACGCAATATTTGTTAAAACGTCTTATTTATGTGTTTTTAAGGTGTTTGATAAAAAAAAAAAACTATCTCGATTAAAAATATCGTTTATTCATGTAATTTTACATTGTTTAGCTCCATACCGGTAAAATAGATAAGAACAAGTCATTATAGAGAACCAAAGTAAAAATAACAAAAAAGCGTGTTATTATAGTAGTGTTAAGCTATTTTTGAACAAAAACACAGAAAAGCAGGCAAAACACACTTTTCGTGTTAGGAACTGAAATATGTCAAAAATAGGTTATTTTGGTGTATTTTAGCGTTACTCAGAGATGCACGCAAAACACTATATTTGTTAAAACGTCTTATTTATGTTTTTTTAAGGTCTTTTATGAAAAATAAACTATATCAATTGAAATTTTTTTTCATTCAGGGCATTTTAAAATGTTTTCTTCAAAACGATAAAATTGATGAAAACAAGCCAAAGTAAAATTAACAAAAACTTAGTAATTTTCAGCTTTTTTGTACCAAAACACAGAAATGCTAGTAAAACACACTATTTGTCTAAAAAACTGAAATATGTCAAAAAATGGGTATTTTTGGTGTATTCAAGCGTTTTATGCAAGAAAACTCAGAAATCCAAGCAAAACACTATATTTGATAAAACGTCTTATTTATGTGTTTTTACGGTGTTTTTATGAAAAAATCTATCGATTGAAATTTTTGCTTATTCGTGATTTTACATTATTTTGGTTCAAAACGATAAAATTGATGAAAACAAGCTGATATAGAGACACCAAAGTAAAATTAACAAAAACGTGTTATTCTAATAGTTTTCAGCTTTTTTGCACCAAAACACAGAAATGCTACCAAGACACATTATTTTTCTAAGGAACTGAAATATGTCAAAAATGATTTTTTTTTTTTTGTATATTCCAGCGTTTTATGCACCAAAACTAAGAAATGAAGTGGAAAACTCTATATTTGTTAGAACGTATTATTTATGTGTTTTTAATGTGTTTTATGAAAAAAATTATCTCGATTAAAATTTTGCTTATTCGTTATTTTACATTGTTTTGCTTGAAATCGATAAAATTAATGAAAACAAGCCATTATAAAGGGACCAAAGTAAAATTATTATATTGGTGTATTCCAGCGTTCCTGCTCCAAAATTCCGAAATGCAGGCAAAACATTATATTTGTTAATACGTCTTATTTATGTGTTTTTAATGTTTTTCATGAAAAAAACTATCTTGATTGAAAATTTTGTTTATTCGTGATTTTACATTGTTTTGGTTCAAAACGATAAAATCTATTAAAACAAGGTAATATAGAGTAAACTTAAGTAATATTATAAAGAACGTGTTATTTTAATAGTTTTCAGGTTTTTTGCACCAAAACACAGAAATGCTACCAAACCCACTATTTGTCTAAAGAACTGAAATATGTTAAAAATGGGTTATTTTGGTGTATTTAAGCGTTTTATGCACCAAAACTCAGAAATGCAGGGAAAACACTATATTTGTTAAAACGTCTTACTAATGTATTTTTAAGGTGTTTTATGAAAAAAAAAATTTTCTCGATTGAAAATATTGTTCATTTGTCATTTTACATTGTTATGCTTCAAAATGATAAAATTGATGAAAACAAGCTTATATAGAGATACCAAAGTAAAATTAATGAAAACATGTTATTTTAGCAGTTTTTATCTCTTTTCCACTAAAACACAGAAATGCTACCAAAACACACTATTTGTCTTAGGAACTGAAATATGTAAAAAATGGGTTATTTTCATATATCAGCGTTTTATGCAACGAAACTCTGAAATGCAGACAAGACACACTATTTATCTAAGAAACTGAAATATGTCAAAAATGGGTTATTTTGGTGTATTTCAGCGTTTTATGCAACAAAACTCAGAATTGCAGGCAAAACACTATTAGTTTAATGAACTATAATGTATAAAAAATCGGTTACTTTGGTATATCCCAGCGTTTTATGCAGCAAAACTCTGAAATGTACACAAGAAACACTATTTGTCTATGGTACTGAAATAGGTAAAAAAATGTTTTATATTGGTGTATTTAAGCGTTTTATGTACAAAAATATCAGAAATGCATACAAAACACTATATTCTGTTAAAACGTCTTATTTATGTGTTTTAAAGGTGTTTTATGAAAAGAAAATTGTCTCGATTGAAAATTTTGATTTTTTGTCATTTTACATTGTTTTGCTTCAAAACGATAAAATTGATGAAAACATGCCAATATAGAGAAACCAAAGTAAAATTAACAAAAACGTGTTATTTTTAGGTTTTCAGCTTTTTTGCACCAAAACACAGAAATGCTACCAAAACACACTATTTGTCTAAAGAACTGATAATATTAAGAAATGGGTTATTTTGGTGTATTTAAGCGTTTTGTGCACCAAAACTCAGAAATGCAGGCAAAACAATATATTTGTTAAAAAGTCTTATTTATGTGTTTTCAAGGTGTTTCATGAAAAAAATTTACTATATCGATTGAAAATTTGTTCTTATCTGTCCTTTTTACTTTGTTTTGCTTAAAAACAATAAAATTTATGAAAACAAGCTAATATAGAGAAACCAAAGCAAAAGTAACGAAAACGTGTTATTTTAGTAGTTTTCAGTTTTTTTTGCACCAAAACTTAGAAATACAGGCAAAACACACTATTTGTCTAAGGAACTGAAATATGTCCAAATATGGGTTATTTTGGTGTATTCCAGCGTTTCATGCAACTAAACTCAGAATTGCTGGCAAAACACACTATTTGTCTAAGGAACTATAATGTGTCAAAAGACGGTTATTTTGGTATATCCTAACGTTTTATAACATAACATAACATAAATAATAGGATAACAAAGGGCCACCAGGGCCCATCTAGGTTATCCTGTATCAGTCGCACAGCGACCTCGTCATCAGTACTTAAAGATACACTTACAAGTACACAATACATTATATACTAATTCTAAATATTTGGCCCATTAACAGGGCTAAGTCCTGCATCGAATTCCTCTACAATCTGTAATCCCCATACATGGGGATCATGTCTTGTTTAACTATAGTAAATTTCTTATAAAACTATCATGCAGCGCTATACATAATTATAAATCTAATAAATTTAAGTGCTTATCTAATCTGTTTTTAAACATTGTCAAACTAGTGCTATTTACAACCGTCTCTGGCAATGCATTCCAGAAGTCTACCACCCTATGACTAAAGAAATATTTTCTTATATCTAACCTGCAGCCTTGCTTTCTAATCTTCCTGCCATGATTTCTAGTCCTACTTCCCTCCTCTAAGGTAAAGAAAGATCTCACATCTATGTAGTTTGTATCTGAGAACATTTTAAATAACTCTATCATATCCCTCTTATACATCTCCTCTCAAATGAAAACATGTTTAATGCCTTTAATCTATCTCTATACTCCAGGCGCTTCAAAGCTGGTATCATCCTAGTTGCTCTTCTCTGAACTGCTTCTAACATGTTGATATCCTGCCTATAGTGGGGTGACCAGGCCTGTATGCAATACTCTAAATGGGGCCTAACATAGGAATTATATAAGCTACGCACCACTTCCTTACTTTTATAACTAACATTTCTATTTATAAAACCCAGGATCCTATTTGCCCTATTTCTTGCTTCTAAACATTGCTTTGAAAATTTCATAGTCCTGTCTATCACTACTCCTAAATCCTTTCCTTCCTCTACTGCCTCTAGCCAACATCCCTCCATCTCATAGTTAAAGTTTGTGTTGTCTTTACCTAAATGCATAACCTGACACTTTTAGAATTAAACTCCATCTGCCACCTGTCTGCCCATGCTATCAGCCTGTCCAGGTCTCGTTGTATTCTGTAATTGTCCTTTTCACCCTGTACTGCACATGCTATCTTAGTATCATCTGCAAACTTTGATACTTTGCTACTAATTCCTATATCTAAATCGTTAATGTACACCAAGAAAAGAAGAGGTCCTAGCACTGATCCTTGGGGTACCCACTAACCACTTCCTTCCACTCAGACATTGCCCCATTTAATACTACTCTCTGTTTCCTATCAGAAAGCCATTCACTAATCCAATCAACTAACCTACCCCTATCCCATGTAGTCTCAATTTGTACACTAGCCTCCTATGCGGTACCTTATCAAACGCCTTGCTAAAATCTAGATATATAACATCTATGCTATTTCCATCATCTAACTCCTTGGTAATATATTCTAAGATATCGAGCAAATTTGTAAGACAGGACCTCCCTGATCTAAAGCCATGTTGGGTATCTCTAATTAATCTATTCTCATTTAAATGCTCCCAAATACTACCCTTAATGATTTTCTCTAGGATCTTACATACTATACTAGTTAAACTGATCGGTCTATAATTATTCGCATCATCCTTCCTACCTTTTTTAAATATTGGAGTAACATTAGCTAACTTCCAGTCCTGTGGTATCTCAGCAAACCTAAGTGATCTTTCAAAGATTAACTTAAGTGCTTCAGAAATACTGTCTACACCCTCCCTAAGTACTCTGGCATGTAGCTCATCAGGACCACTAGCTTTCCTATCGTCTAGTTCAAGAATAAATTTCCTAACAATTCCCGGTTTTATATCAATATTTTCTAAAGCTCTTAAACTACTCGTCGCACTGTTTGTAACAGGATTTCCTATTCTTTCCTAGTAAATACTGAAGAAAATTGTTCATTCAATAATTCTACTATGTCTTCATTTTGATCCACTACTACACCATCTTTTCTGAGTGGTCCAATCCTATCCTTATTTCTTTTATCACTGACCTTGTAATAACTATATAATTTTTGGGATCTTTACTCCCAGCTCTAGCTAGTTTTATCTCTGCCTGCCTTTTACTTTTTTTATAACCTTACTCAAATCATCTCTGACCTGTCTGTACCTAATCAAATCTACATCTTCCCACTTTTCTGCAACTCTCTGTATGCCCTCTTCTTCTCTCTGATCTGGCTACCTATCTCATGAGTCCACCATAATGGCTTCCTGTTTCTCTGCCTTATATCTTTGTAAGGGATACACTGCATCACTATACCCTTTACTACAACCTTAAAAATATCCCACATCTCCTGTGCAGTTTTATTTCCAAAACTATCTTCCCAGTTTACCTCTCCTAATAACTGACGTAACCTACCATAATTGCCTTTCTGATAGTTTGGGACTCTAGTCTTATTCACTATATTATCCCTACTGGAATTAATGATAAATCTAATTATATGATGGTCACTGTTTGCTAAAGTCTCTCCTACCTCAACTTCCTTTAAACAATGCTCAATATTTGTTAGTACTATGTCTAAAACCTTCCTCCCCTAGTAGGTTTATCTACCATCTGCACTAAATAGTTATCCTGAAAACTTTCCATAAACTTATTTTCACTAGCATCTCCTACCATCCTCTCCCAGTTTACTGACTTAAGATTAAAATCCCTAAGATAATTGTCTGACTAGTACACCCCCTATTTATCTCATCTACCATAAGGTTGTCTACCTCTGCTGACTGGTTAGGTGGTCTATAAAAGCTCCTACTCTAATAACCTTACTTTTGTTTACTCTAACATCCAGCCATAAGGACTCTACTCTGTGATCTACCTTAATACCATTAACCTGACTGGAAATGAAGGATTTTTTTACATAAATAACTACTCCTCCACCTATCCTACCAATTCTCTGGTGTAAATACATAATGTATCCATCTACTTCATATTCTTTCCTATTTTCCTAAACTTTTCCTCATTTACCCATGCCTCTGTGACACATACAACATCTAAATCCTCCTCAACTATATAACTAGATAACTCGTCCTTCTTGTTCCTAAGACTCCTGGCATTTACATAAAAACATTTAAGTCCAGCTACCTTCCTAGATGCTGTCTCCTTATTTGGAATCCTAATCTTATTCTCTCCTATTTGCACCTGGAAATCTTTCCTAATCTTTTCACTATCTCTGTTTATCCTATCTAATTTATGTCTAGCATCTTTCTTCTGGAATGCATTTGCTACCTCACCCCCTACACTCCATCCCAACTCCCCCCTCCAGACATCCACTCAGCACATCCACACCCTTCCTACTCAGATGCACACCATCCCTAGCATACAAATCCCTTCGCCCATAGAACCTATCCCATACATCCACAAAGCTGACACCCACATCCTTACACATCCCTTTTACCCGATCATTCACACCAATGGCTCTAGACAACCATTCCTGCTAACATACACACGAGGCAAGATTCCTGACACTACACACCTCCTACCACTCTCCCTTATCTTGCCTAACATTTCCCGAAATCTTGCCACTAACTCCTCCGACCCACCTGCTCTGACATCGTTCCCACCTACGTGCAAAACTACTACACCCTCCTCTCCATCCCCCAACCCTCTTCTGCACCTCCTCACTCACTGCCTTCACACCTGCACCAGGCATACACACATTCGTCCTCCTATCCCTGTCTTTCCCACAGAAAGTGCTATCTAAATACCTAACCTGAGAGTCACCCACCACACACACCTGAGGTGTGCTAGGCACACACCATCCTCCTCCTCTCCTCTACCCCCTTCTTTCTCCTTTCACTCACCACAACCACTTCATTCACTCCACTCTCACTTTCACTCTCCCCCTTCCCCTCCAACAAACCGAACCTATTTTCACACTCAACAGGTTTAGTCCTATCCTCCCTAACTGCCTCCGCTTTCCTTCCCCTCGCAACCTGCCATCTCTGCCCATCCTGACTACTATCTTTCCCCGTCTGGCTCGCCTGCTCCCTCTTCCCCACTCTGCTCTTCCCGACAGAGGGCCAAGCCACCCTGTCGCCCTCAGAAGGTCCAACCTTCGGCCTAACACTGATCTCCTGCCTAATTTTTTCCACTGCCTCCCCAAGCCTCTTAACCTCCTCCTTCAACTCAAAGATGAGAACTTCGTTCGCACTTTTCCCCTCACTTAGCTTTCTGATTTCCTCTCGTAATTCTCGGTGCTCAAGAGAAAGAACTAAATTCTCGCTCTTGAGCCTACACACCATACACTCAGAAAAGTCAACGACCTTCCTGTCATGCCCACACATCTCACACACAACAAACTCTCCCAATCCCATCTCAACACTCTCTTTCACGCACTCAATCACACTCTGATATACCTCAGTAGCTACCGCCATACTAACTTACAATCTGTTAACTCACAAACAAATAAAAATACTTGGTGACGGCGGGGTGGGGGAACCGCGGTGGTGGGGGGGCCTAAGTGAGGTCAACTAATCCTCTTTCAAGGTCAACTTGACAGTTACAAGCCTAGTCTCCTCGCTCTACAAAAATACTTTTAACTCACAAACACTGATTCTAACCACTATTTCACTCTAATCTAACACTTGCAGTACACACTTTCACTTCACTAACACTCAAAAGCACCAAACCTCTGAACAATACAGATAAGAAACACTGTTTGTCTAAGGAACTGAAATATTTCAAAAATGGGTTATTTTGGTGCATTCCAGCGTTTTATGCAGGCAAAACACTATATTTGTTAAAACGTCTTATTTATGTGTTTTTAAAGTGCTTTATGAAAAAAAATTATATCGATTGAAAATTTTGCTTATTCGTCATTTTACATTGTTTTGCTTTAAAACGATAAAATTGATGAAAATAAGCTTATATAGAGAAACGAAAGTGAAATTAACAAAAACGTTTTATTTTAGTGGTTTTCAGCTTTTTTGCACTAAAACACAGAAATGCTACCAAACCACACTATTTGTCTTAAAAAATGAAATATGGCAAAACACTATATTTGTTAAAACGTCTTATTTATGTGTTCTTTAGATGTTTTATGAACAAAAACTATCTCTATTGAAAATTTTCCTTGTTCGTCATTTTACATTGTTTTGATTCAAAACGATAAAATTGATGAAAACAAGCTAATATAGAGAAACCAAAGTCAAATTAACAAAAACGTGATATTTTAGTAGTTTAAATTTTTTTTCACCAAAACACAGAAATGCTACCAAAACACTATTTGTCTAAGGAACTGAAATATGTCCAAAATGGGTTATTTTGGTGTATTTCAGCGTTTTATGCACCAAAACTCAGAAATGCAGGCAAAACTCACTATTTGTCTAAGGAACTGAAATAAGTCAAAAATGGTTTTATGCAACAAAACTCAGAATTTCGGCAAAAAACTAAAATGTGTCAAAAATGGGTTATTTTTGTGTATTCTAGTGTTTTTTGCACCAAAACTCTGAAATGCAATGTTACGGCCCGTGGAAGGAAATGCCATAGAAGAGTTAACTCCCATGTCAGCAGCCTCTGCGAGGACTATAATACACAGTTCTCAAGAAGAACAGGATAAGAGTAGGATAAGTCAGTGGGAAATTGAGAAGCTTAGACTAGAATACCGGATGCATGAAAAACAAATGCAACTACAGGCAGAAAAAGAAGCGAAAGAAATGCAATTACAAGAAAAACAAATGCAACTACAGGCAGAAAAAGAAGATATATAGAGAGAATTTCAGTAACAACTTAAAAGGCAGGAGAAAGAGTTAGAAATTCAGGAGTTAACCCTGCGAAATGACGCTAAGTTTAGAGGGGAAGAAATAGATATAAAGAAAAAGTTAGCAAGCTTTACTCCCGCTATAGCTGCTCCGCTAGTTCCCACTTTGGATAAATCTGTTGTTGACGGGTCATTTCGCGCTTTTGAGAGCATTGCTAATAGGAATAAATGGCCCAAGGATCAGTGGGTGTCTCTCCTTGTTCCTAAGCTAGTAGGAAAAGCTTACAGGGTATACAACGGCCTTAGTGATGAGATAGAGTATAAAGAGATCAAAGGTAACATTCTAGACGCCTACTCTATCACTTCTAACGGATACAGACAACAGTTCTGAAAGTATGTGAAACCAGACTCTCACACCTATGTTGAATTTGCTAAGACAATTTAAGAAATGGTTAGCCGCCCTTAACATTACCACCTTTTCGTAGTTGCTCAATCTAATGGTCTTGGAAGAATGGAAGAACAAGTTACCCTTTAATATTCTGAGGCATGTGGAAGAACGGGGAGAGAGTGATCTTATGTCTGCCGCTAAAGTAGCTGATGCCTTTCCTTTGTTGATGGGATCCCTAGGTAGTAGAGGTCGTGGTTCACTATGTAATGTTAGCTCTTCCTTTGGGGAAGGTTTGGGGGCGCGGGTGGTAAGACGACCAAAATGCGTATAATTTCCACTGGTGTACATACTGTAAGAAGCCAGGTCACACGATCCAGAAATGTAGACACCCAAATTGCAAGGCCTCTCAACGTCAACCTTCTTTTGTGGCCCCTAAACCTAACACATTTGAGAAGAAGAAACCAGTGGCCCTAGCTAACCCTGTCAACTCTCCTCTAGAACTTTATGACTCGTACACGTATCAAGGTAAAGTGTCCCTGACTGATGGTAAAGACAAGGCAATAAACGTCAAGGTTCTGCGTGATACAGGTGCTGCCCAATCCATCTTAAGGGAAGATGTCATCCCTAACATCAAACAGGCTTTCACTGGGGAGAAGGTGATCCTTAAAGGTCTTGAATCACAGCTCTCCTATCCCTTGACTAAAATTAGTTTACAGTGCTCGTTCATTTCATGAGAGGTTGCGGTAGCCATTAAACCTGGTGAACTGGCAGTACCAGGGGTACATCTTGTACTGGGTAACGATCTTGCGGGTAACTTGGCTGTTCCAAACTTAATTGTTCTTGATTCTTCCTTAACAGAAAGTCCCAGTAAGACCCTGGACGAAACGTCCCCTCACTTCTTCCCAGTGTGTGCAGTCACCAGGTCTCAGTCCAAGTGCCCTGCCCTTTCACCACCTCCTCCAGCAATGACTGCCTCTACTGACAACTTGTACAATAACATCATTTCAAAGGAGAATTTGATTAATGCTCAGGAACAGGATCTCACTTTGGCTAAAATCAGACATGTTGCCATTGAGACAAAGGATATGTCTAAATTGCCTTGTTTTTATTATCAGGAAGGAGTCCTGATGCGTGCCTACAAACCTCCTGAACTGAAACAACTAGACACCTGGTCAGAAACACATCAAGTTGTCATCCCCTTGCCTGTAAGACCAGCCATTATAGAACTAGCTCATGATGGATTGTCAGGTCATCTAGGCATCCAAAAAACCTACAAGAAGGCTCTTCAACATTTTTTTTGGCCAGTAATGAAAAAGGATGTCACACTATGTAAAAACATGTCATATATGTCAAATTATGGGTAAACCTAACGAACGCCTTGTGCCAGCTCCTCTGACGCCTATTCCAGTTCAGACGGAGCCCTTCGAAAAGATCGTTCTAGACTGCGTAGGGCCCTTACCCAAAACCAAACGAGGGAATCAGTATTTGTTAACCCTCATGGATCCCACTACCAGGTACCCTGAAGCATTCCCTCTTAAGAACATCACATCAAAGACCATTGTAAAACATCTAATACATTTTTTCACCTGGGTTGGAATTCCAAAACAAATTCAGTCTGACAAGGGTAGCAATTTCACTAGCAATTTTTTCTAACAGACAGTGAATGAGCTAAACATCGACCATGTAATCTCCTCGGCTTACCACCCCAAATCCTAAGGCTGTCTGGAGCGGTTTTATCAAACATTAAAATCCATGATGAAGAAGTATTGCTTGGAGCATCAAGGAGAGTGGGATGAAAGTATCTCTTTCCTTCTCTTCGCTTTAAGAGAATCTCCTCAAGATTCTTTAGGTTGCTCCCCTTTTGAATAACTCTATGGTAGAAAGATGAGGGGGCCTCTCAAAATATTAAAGGATCAATGGTTTACTCAAAATACTCCTTCAAGCCCCAGTGTGTCTGACTCCATCAGTAACCTTAAGAATAAAATCAGTGAAGTCAGATGTTTTGCTAAATCAAACTTCCTCAAATCTCAAACTAAAATGCAACAAAATTCTCTTCCCAAATCTGTCATGAGAAGTCTCAAACCAAGAGACAAGGTTTTACTTTTTCTCCCCACTCCAGGCAATGCTCTAATCTTCACAGTAAATTCATGGGACCTTATGTTGTGGCTGATAAACTAAGTCCATTAAACTATGTGGTCCACACTCCTGACCGTCGTAAGGATTCCCAACTAGTTCATATGAATCTAATGAAACCTTACCACTCCAGAGAACCAGAGGACGACTTGTCTCGCACTGTACCTGTATGTCTGGTAGGGAATGAGTCTGGTCCTGTGCCCCCCAAGGAAGAGTCCGACATCGAATTTCTCTTCTCGTCACCTAAAGGACGCCCCTCAAACAGCGAAATCATGTCCAACCTTGATGAGGTTTTTCTTTCCTTAACACCTTCACAACAGTCTGATCATAAAAAGTTATTGCTAGACTTTTCAGAAATCACAGGTGACCTTCCAGGATTTTGTACTACTATCCAAAATGGTATAACTAATATCTAATGATATCAAGCCTATAAGATAACCAGCCTATCGCATTTCACCCATTAAAATAGACTTGATGAAAAAAGAGGTAGACTATTTGCTCTGTCATCACCTTGCAGAACCTAGTATATCCCCCTGGGCTTCTCCCTGCCTGTTAACATCTAAGCCAGATGGTAGTAGTCGATTTTGCACCGACTACAGGAAATTAAATAAAGTGACGGTGCCAGACTCGTACCCAATGCCCTTGATAGAGGACCTTATAGATAGCATAGGAGTAGCCAAATTTGTTACCACCATAGATTTACTTAAGGGTTACTACCAGATTCCCCTCTCGGACGAGGCCCGAATAATATCTGCCTTCATCACCCCCTTCGGGCTATACCAATACACAGTGATGCCCTTCGGCTTATCTAATGCTCCCGCCACCTTCCAGAGGGCTATAAATTACATCACCCAGGACTTGGAGGGAACATCTGCCTATCTGGACGACCTGGTGGTGACTTCGGACGACTGGGTGACACATCTAACCCGTCTCCGGAGGCTGATGGGTCGGTTACAGGAAGCCGGTCTTACAATCAACCTGGCCAAGTCCACCTTCGGGAAGTCTACAGTGGTCTACCTGGGACATGTGGTGGGGAACGGCAAGGTTTGCCCCAAGAGAGCCAACGTAGAGGCCATCCTTGGCTTCCCTGTTCCTACCACCAGGAAAGCTCTCATGAGGTTCTTGGGGATGGCTGGTTTCTACAGACGATTCTGTAGGAACTTCTCTACCCTGGCCGCCTCCCTGACGGACCTTATCAGCACTTCCGTCCCCTTCCACTGGATCCCGACCTGGGACCAAGCCTTCCAACATCTCAAGACGTTCCTCTCCTCGGAGCCAGTGGTCTGGACGCCAGATCACTCCCGCCCCTTCCATCTACAAGTGGACGCGAGTGGAGTTGGAGTGGGTGCTGTCCTACTACAAGCGGACCCCACAAGCGGCATCCTCCATCCCATCGCCTATCACTCCACCAAGCTGAAGAAACATCAACTCAACTACTTCACCATCGAGAAGGAGGCTCTGGCACTCGTCCTGGCGCTCCAACGTTTTGAGGGCTACCTTCATCCTGGCCCTCAAACTACGAAGGTCTTCACCGATCACAACCCTCTGGCCTTCCCTCACGCCATGAAGAACCGAAACCAACACATAAATAGGTGGGCCTTGTTAACTCAACCCTTCAACTTGGAAGTCCACCATATCAAGGGGGTGGAAAACATCATGTTTTTGGTAACTGTTATATTGTGGTAGTGAAAACTTTGTATGACATAAATAAAATTTTTTAAATCGCTTTGTTATAACGAAATACAAGTACATATTATTCGGAAAATATTTGCACCGCGAAAGGCAACACTCCCTCACGATATCTCGTGTCTATTTTTAGCCACAATTTTGCTTATTCGTCATTTTACATTGTTTTGCTTCAAAACGATAAAATTGATGAAAACAAGCTAATATAGAGAAACCAACGTGAAATTAATAAAAACGTGTTATTTTAGTAGTTTTCAAATTTTTTGTACCAAAACACAGAAATGATACCAAAAAACACTACTTGTCTAGGAAATTGAAATATGTCGAAAATAGATTATTTTGGTGTATTCACCAAACCTTAGAAAATCAGGCAAAAAACTATATTTGATAAAACGTATTATTTATGTATTTTAAGGTGTTGTATGAAAAAAAAAACCATCTCGATTTAGAATTTTGTTTAATCAATGTGTTTGAAAATTTTGCTTATTCGTCATTTTACATTGTTTTGCTTCAAAACGATAAAATTGATGAAAACAAGCTAATAAAGAGAAAAAAATTGAAATAAAAAAAGTCTTATTTTAGTAGTTTAAACGTTTTTCACCAAAACACAGAAATAGTACAAAAACACTCTATTTGTCTAAGGAACTGAAATATATCCAAAATGGGTTATATTGTTGTATTCCAGCGTTTTTTGCACCAAAACTCAGAAATGCAGGCAAAACACACTTTTTGTCTAAGGAACTGAAATATGTAAAAAATCGGTAATTTTGGTATATTCCAGCGTATTATGCAACAAAACTCAAAATTGCAGCAAAACACAATATCTATGTAAAGAACTTAAATGTGTTAACATATGGGTTATCTTAGTGTATTCCAGCGTTTTTTGCACCAAAACTCTGAAATACAGACAAAACACAATTCTTTTTCTAAGGAACTGAAATATGTCAAAAATGAGTTATTTTGGTGTATTTCAGCGTTTTATGCAACAAAACTCAAAATTGCAGGCAAAACACACTATTTGTTTAAATATATGAAATAGGTCAAAAAGGAGTTATTTTGTTGTATTCCAGCGTTTTATGCACCAACACTGAAATGCAGGAAAAACACACTATTTTTCTAGGGAACAGAAATATGTCAAAAATGAGTTATTTTGGTAAATTCCTGCGTTTTATGCAACAAAACTAAGGAACTGAAATGTCAAAAATGGGTTGTTTTGGTTTATTCCAGCGTTTTATGGAGCAACACTCTCAAATGCAGGCAAAACACACTATTTGTCTAAGGCACTAGAATATGTAAAAAATGGGTTATTTTGGTGTATTCGAGCGTTTTATGGAACAAAACTCAGAATTTTCAGGCAAAACACACCACTTGTATAAGGAACTGAAATATGACAAAAAGGGGTTATTTTGGTGTATTCCGGTGTTTTATGCACCAAAATTCATAAATACAGGCAAAACACACTAAGGAACTCAAAATATTTAAAAAATGGGTTATTTTAGTGTATTCCAGCGTTTTATGCACGAAACTCAAAGATGCAGGCAAAACATTATGTTTGTTAAAACAACATTTTTATGTGTTTTTAAGGCGTTTTATGAAAAAAAAACTATATCGATTGAAAATTTTGCTTATTCGTCAATGTAAATTGTTTTGCTTCAAAACGATAAATTTGATAAAAACAAGCTAGTATAGAGAATCATAAGTGAAATTAAGAAAAACGTAGTATTTTAGTAGTTTTTAGCTTTTTTCCACCAAAACACAGAAATGCTACCAAAAAACACACTATTTGTCTAAATAACTCAAAAGGGGGTTATTTTGGTGTATTCCAGCGGGTTATGCATCAAAACTCAGAAATGCACGCAAAACACACTATTTCTCTAAGGAACTGAAATTTGTCAAAAATGGGTTATTTTGGTATACGAGAGTTCCAGCGTTTTGTGCACCAAAACACAAAAACACAATATTTTGTTAAAATGTCTTATTTATCTGTTTTTAAGGTGTTTTATGAAAAAAAAAAAACTATCTCGATTGAAAATTTTGCTTAGTCATTTTACATTGTTTTGCTTCATAACGATAAAATTGATGAAAACAAGCTAGTATAGAGAATCCAAAGTTAAATAAAAAAAATGATATTTTAGTAGTTTTAGCTTTTTTTTCACTAAAACAGAGAAATGCCACCAAAATACACTATTTGTCTAAGGAACTGAAATATGTCAAAAATGGGTTATTTTGGTGTATTCCAGAATTTTATGCACCAACACTCTGAAAAGCAGGCAAAACACAGTATTTTTCTAAGGAACTGATATATGTAAAAAAGGAGTTATTTTGGTATATGCAGCGTTTTATGCAACAAAACTCAAAATTGCAAGCAAAAAACACTATGTGTCTAGGAAACTGAAATATATCAAAAGGGGTTATTTTGGTGTATTCCAGCGTTTTATGCACGAAAACTCAGAAATGCAGGCAAAACACGCTATTTGTCTAGGGAACTGAAATATGTCAAAAATGTTTTCTTTAGTATATTCCAGCGTTTTATGCACCAAAACACAGAAATGCAGGCAAAACACAGTATTTATCTAGGAAACTAAAATATGTCAGAAATGGGTTATTTTGGTGTATTATAGCGTTTTATGCACCAATCTCAGAAATGCAGGCAAAACACTATATTTGCTAAAACGTCTTATTTATGTGTTTTTAAGGTGTTTTTATGAAAAAAAAACTATATCGATATAAAATTTTGCTTATTCGTTATTTTATTTTGTTTTGCTTGAAAATGATAAAATTGATGAAAATAAGCTAGTGTAGAAAATCCAAAGTAAAATTTTAAATAACGTGGTATTTTAGTAGTTTTTAGCTTTTTTCCACGAAAACACAAAAATGCTACCAAAAAACACTATTTGTCTAAGGAACTGAAATATGTCAAAAATGAGTTATTTTGGTGTATTCCGGAGTTTTATGCACAAACTCTGAAAAGCAGGCAAAACAAACTATTTTTGTAAGGAACTGAAATGTCAAAAATGAGTTATTTTGGTGTATTCCAGCGTTTTATGCAAAAAAACTCAAAAATGCAGCCAAAACAAACTATTTGTCTAAGGAACTGAATTATGTTAAAAATGTTTTTTTTTGGTATATTCCAGCGTTTTGTGCACCAAAACTCAGAAATGCACGCAAAACACAATATTTTGTTTATTCGTCTATTTTGCACTGTTTTGCTTAAAAACGATAAAATTGATGAAAACAAGCTAGTATAGAGAATCCACAGTAAAATTTAAAAAAACGTGGTATTTTAGTAGTTTTTATCTTTTTTCCACCAAAACACAGAAATGCTACCAAAGTAAACTATTTATCTAAGGAAATGGAATATGTCATAAATGGCTTATTTTGGTGTATTTCAGCCTTTTATGCACCATAACTTTGAAAAGCAGGCAAAACACACTATTTTTTCTAACGAACTGTAATATGTCAAAAATGAGTTATTTCTGTGTTTTCCATTGTCAAAAATGGGTTTTTTTGGTGTATTCTAGCGTTTTATGTAACAAAACTCAGAATTGCAGGCAAACTACACTATTTGTTTAAAGAACTAAAATATGTAAAAAATGGGTTATTTTCGTGTATTCCAGGGTTTTGCGCACCAAACTCAGAAATGCAAGCAAAACACTATATTAGTTAAAACGTCTTATTTATGTGTTTTTAATGTGTTTTTGAAAAAAAACTATCTCGATTGAAAACATTTCTTATTCGTCATTTTATATTGTTTTGCTTTAAAACGATAAAATTGATGAAAAGAAGATAGTATAGAGAATCCAAAGTAAAATTAACAAAAACGTGGTATTTTAGTAGTCTTTAGCATTTTTCCAAAAAAACACAGAAATGCTAAGAAATCACACTATTTGTCTAGGGAACTGAAACATATCAAAAATGGGTTATTTTTTGTGTATTCCAGCCTTTTATGCACCAACACTCTGAAATTCAGGAAAAAAAACAGTGTTTGTCTAGGGAATAGAAAAATATGAAAAATGCGTTAATTTGGTGTATTCCACCGTTTTATGCAACAAAACTCAGAAATGCAGGCAAAAATCACTATTTGTCTAACAAACTAATATATGTCAAAAATGGGTTATTTTGGTATATTCTAGCGTTTTATGCACCAAACTCAGAAATGCACCCATAACATTATATTTGTTAAATACAACTTATTTATGTGTTCTTAAGGTGATTTATGAAAAAAAAATTGAATTTGAAATTTTTTTTTATTCATTTTACATTATTTTCATTCAAAACGATAAAATTGAGTACAACAAGCTGGTATAGAGAATCCAAAGTTAAATTAACAAAATTGTGTTATTTTAGTAGTTTTCAGCTTTTTTTGCACCAAAACACAGAAATACAGGCAAAAAACACTATAATATATCAAAAATATGTTATTTTGGTGTCTTCCATCCTTTTGTGCACCAACACTCTGAAATGCAGGTAAAACTCATTTTTTTGTCTAAGATACTCAATTATGTCAAAAATGAGTTATTTTGGTGTATTCCTGCGTTTTATGCAACAAAACTGAGAATTGCAGAGAATACACACTATTGGTCTAAGGAACTGAAATATGTTAAAAGAGGGTTATTTTGAAGTATTCCAGCGTTTTATGCAAAAAACACAGAAGTGCAGGCAAAACACTATATTTGATAAAACGTCTTATTAATGTGTTTTAAGGTGTTTTTATGAAAAAAAACTATCTCGATTGAAAATTTTGCTTATTTGTCATTTAACATTGTTTTGCTTCAAAACGATAAAATTGCTGAAAAAAAGCTTGTATAGAGAAACCAAAGAAAAAATTACAAAAACGTGTTTTTCTTAGTAGTTTACAGCTTTTTTTGCACCAAAACACAGAAATACTACCAAAACATACTATTTATCAAAAGAAATGAAAAATATAAAACATGGGTTATTTTGGTGTATATCAGCGTATTCTGCAACAATACTCAGAATTGCAGACAAATCACTCTATTTGTCTAAGGAACTTATATATGTCAAAAATGGGTTATTTTGATGTATTCCAGCGAACACCAAACTAAGAGGTGCAGGCAAAATACTATATTTGTTAAAACGTCTTATTTATGTGTCTTTAAGGAGTTTTATGAAAAAAAATCTATCTCGATTTAAAATTTTGCCTATTCGTCATTTTATATTTTTTTCCTTCAAAACGATAAAATTGATGAAAACAAGCAAGTATAGAAAATCTAAAGTAAAATTAACAAAAACGTGATATTTTAGTAGACACTATTTGTGTAATCAAATGAAATATGTAAAAAATGAGTTGTTTTGGTGTATTTCAGCGTTTTATGCAACAAAACTCATAATTGCAGGCAAAACACAATATTTGTTTAAGGAACTGAATAATGTCAAAAATGGGTTGTTTTGGTGTATTTTAGTGTTTTATGCATCAACACTAAGAAATGCAGGCAAACACACTATTTGTCTAGGGAACTGAAATATGTCAAAAATGGGTTATTTTGGTGTATTCTAGCGTTTTATGCAACAAACTAAAATATGCAAACAAAACACGTTATTTCATAAATCGTCTTATTTATGTGTTTTTAAGGTGTTTTATGAAAAAAAACTCGATTAAAAATTTTACTTATTCGTCATTTTACTTTGTTTTGCTTCAAAACAATAAAATTGATGAAAAGAAGCTATTATTGAGAATCAAAAGTAGAATTAACAAAAACGTGATATTTTAATAATTCTTAGGTTTTTTCACCAAAGCACAGAAATGCTACGAAAACATACTATTTGTCTAAGAAACTGAAATATGTAAAAAACGGGTTATTTTGGTGTCCTCCCGCGTATTATGCACCAACACTCTAAAATGCATGGAAAACATACAATTTGTGTAATACACTGATATATGTAAAAAATGAGTTATTTATGTGTATTCCAGCGTTTTATGCAACCAAACTCAGAATTGTAGACAAAACACAATATATGTCTAAGAGACTGAAATATGTCAAAAATGGATTGTTTTGGTGTATTTCAGCGTTTTATGCATCAACACTCAGAAATGCAGGCAAAACACACTATTTGTCTAAGGAACTGAAATATGTCAGAAACGGGTTATTTTGCTGTACTCTACCGTTTTATGCACCAACACTCTAAAATGCAAGCAAAACACACAATTTGTGTAATCAACTGAAATATGTAAAAAATAAGTTGTCTATGTGTATTTCAGCGTTTTATGCAACAAAACTCAGAATTGCAGGCAAAACACAATATTTGTCTAAAGAACTGAAATATGTCAAAATTGGGTTGTTTTGGTGTATTTCAGCGTTTTATGCATCAACACTTAGAAATGCAGGCAAAACACACTATTTGTCTAAAAAACTAAACTATGTCAAAAACGGGTTATTTTGGTGAACTCTACCGTTTTATTCATCAACACTCTAAAATGCATGCAAAACACACTATTTGTGTAATCAAATGAAATATGTAAAAAATGCGTTATTTTGGTTTATTCCAAGGTTTTATGCTACAAAACTCAGAATTGCAGGCAAAACACAATACTTGTCTAAAGGACTGAAATATGTCTAAAATGGGTTGTTTTGGAGTATTTCAGCGTTTTATGCATCAACACTCAGAAATGCAGGCAAAACACACTATTTGTATAAGGAACTGAAATATGTCAGAAACGGGTAATTTTGGTGTACACTACCGATTTATGCACCAACACTCTAAAAATGCATGGAAAACACACTATATTTGTAATCAACTGAAATATGTAAAAAATGAGTTATTTTGGTGCATTCAAGCGTTTTATGCAACAACTCTCAAAATTGCAGGCAAAACAAAATATTTGTCTAGAGAACTGAATAATGTCAAAAATGGGTTGTTTTGATGTTTTATGCATCAACAATCAGAAACTCAGGCAAAACACACTATTTGTTTAGGGAACTAAAATATGTTAAAAATGGATTGTTTTGGTGTATTCCAGCGATTTATGCACCAGACTAAAAAATGTAAGCAAAACACTGTATTTGTTAAAACGTCTTATTTATGTGTTTTTAAGGTGTTTTATGAAAAAAAAAATTCTTGATTAAAAATTTTACTTATTCGTCATTTTACTTTGTTTTGCTTCAAAACGATAAAATTGTTGAAAAGAAGCTATTATTGAGAATCCAAAGTAGAATTAACAAAAACGTGATATTTTAATAATTTTTAGTTTTTTTTTCACCAAAACACAGAAATGCTACGAAAACATACTATTTTTCTAAGGAATTGAAATATGTCAAAAACGGGTTATTTTGGTGTATTCCAGCGTTTTATGCATTGACACTCTAAAATGCATGTAAAACACACTATTTGTGTAATCAACTAAAATATGTAAAAAATGAGTTATTTATGTGTATTCCAGCGTTTTATGCTACAAAACTCAGAATTGCAGGCAAAACACAATATTTGTCTAAGGGACTGAAATGTTTAAAAAATGGGTTGTTTTGTTGTATTTCAGCGTTTTATGCACCAACACTCAGAAATGCAGGCAAAACACACTATTTGTCTAAGGAACTGAAATATGTCAGAAAAGGGTTATTTTGATGTACTCTACCGTTGTATGCACCAACACTAAAATGCATGCAAAACACACTATATGTGTAATCAAATGAAATATGTAAAAAATGAATTATTTAGTGTATTCCTGCGTTTTATGCAACAAAACTCAGAATTGCAGGCAAAACACAATATTTGTTTAAGGAACTGAATAATTTAAAAATTGGGTTGTTTTGATATATTTCCGCGTTTTATGCATGAACTCTCAGAAATGCAACCAAAACACACTATTTGTTTAATGAACTGATGTATGTCAGAAATGGGTTATTTTGGTATATTCTAGCGTTATAAGCACCAAACTTAAAAATGCAGGTTAAATACTGTATTTGTTAAAACGTCTTATTTATGTGTTTTTAAGGTGTTGTATGAAAAAAAAACTATCTTGATTAAAAATTTGTTTTGCTTGAAAACGATAATATTGATGAAAAGAAGCTATTATTGAGAATCCAAAATAGAATGAAGAAAAACGTATTATTTTAATAATTTTTAGTTTTTTTTTTTCACTAAAACACAGAAATGCTACGAAAACATACAATTTGTGTAAGAAACTGAAATATGTCAAAAACGGGTTATTTTTGTGTTCTCCAGAGTTTTATGCACCAACACTAAAATACCTGGAATTTGTGTAATCAACTGAAATATGTAAAAAATGAGTTATTTATGTGTATTGCAGCGTTTTATGCAACAAAACTCAGAATTGCAGGCAAAACACAATATTTGTCTAAGGAACTGAAATATGTCAAAAATGGGTTGTTTTGGTGTATTTCAGCGTTTTATGAATCAACACTCAGAAACGCAGGCAAAACACACTATTTGTCCAAGAAACTGAACTATGTAAAAAACGGGTTATTTTGGTGAACTCTACCGTTTTATGCACCAACACTCTAAAATGCATGCAAAACACACTATTTGTGAAATGAAATGAAATATGTAAAAAATAAGTTATTTTGGTGTATTCCAGCTTTTTATGCAACAAAACTCAGAATTGTAGGCAAAACACAATATTTGTTTAAGGAACTGAATAATTTAAAATTGGGTTGTTTTGATATATTTCAGCGTTTTATGCATGAAAACTCAGAAATGCAACCAAAACACACTATTTGTTTAATGAACTGAAATATGTCAAAATGGGTTATTTTGGTGTATTCTAGCGTTATATGCACCAAACTTAAAAATGCAGGTTAAATACTGTATTTGTTAAAACGTCTTATTTATGTGTTTTTAAGGTGTTGTACTAAAAAAAACTATCTTGATTAAAAATTTGTTTTGCTTGAAAACGATAATATTGATGAAAAGAAGCTATTATTGAGAATCCAAAATAGAATGAAGAAAACGTATTATTTTAATAATTTTAGTTTTTTTTTCACTAAAACACAGAAATGCTACGAAAACACACAATTTGTGTAAGAAACTGAAATATGTCAAAAACGGGTTATTTTTGTGTTCTCCAGAGTTTTATGCACCAACACTAAAATACCTGGAATTTGTGTAATCAACTGAAATATGTAAAAAATGAGTTATTTATGTGTATTGCAGCGTTTTATGCAACAAAACTCAGAATTGCAGGCAAAACACAATATTTGTCTAAGGAACTGAAATATGTCAAAAATGGGTTGTTTCGGTGTATTTCAGCGTTTTATTAATCAACACTCAGAAATGCAGGGAAAACACACTATTTTGTCTAAGGAACTGAAATATGTCAGAAACGGGTTATTTTAGTGTACTTTACCGTTTTATGCACCAACACTAAAATGCATGCAAAACACACTATATGTGTAATTAACTGAAATATGTAAAAAATGAGTTATTTTAGTGTATTCCAGCGTTTTATGCAACAAAGCTCAGAATTGTAGGCAAAACACAATATTTGTCTAAGAAACTGAATAATGTAAAAATTGGGTTGTTTTGATATATTTCCGCGTTTTATGCATCAATACTCAGAAAAGCAACCAAAACACACTATTTGTCTAATGAACTGATATATGTCAAAAATGGGTTATTTTGGTGTATTCTAGCGTTATAAGCACCAAACTAAAAAATGCAGGTTAAACAATGTATTTGTTAACACGTCTTATTTATGTGTTTTTAAGGTACTTTATGAAAAAAAACTATCTCGATTAAAAATTTTATTTATTCGTCATTTTACTTTGTTTTGCTTCAAAACGAATAAATTGATGAAAAGAAGCTATTATTGAGATTCCAAATGTGAATTAACAAAAACGTGATATGATAATTTCTAGGTTTTTTTCACCAAAACACAGAAATGCAACGAAAACATACTATTTGTCTAAGAAACTGAAATATGTCAAAAACAAGTTATTTTGGTGTCCTCAAGCGTTTTATGCACCAACACTCTAAAATGCATGGAAAACACACTCTGCGTAATCAACTGAAATATGTAAAAAATGAGTTATTTATGTGTATTCCAGCGTTTTATGCAACAAAATTCAGAATTCAGTCTATGAGATTGAAATATGTCAAAAATGGATTGTTTTAATGTATTTCAGCGTTTTATGCATCAATACTCAGAAATGCATGCAAAACACACTATTTGTCTGTCTAAGGAACTGAAATAAGTCAGAAACGGGTTATTTTGGTGTACTCTACCGTTTTATGCACTAACAATCTTAAATGCATGCAAAACACACAATTTGTGTAATCAACTGATATATGTAAAAAATAAGTTATCTATGTGTGTTTCAGCGTTTTATGCAAGAAAACTCAGAATTGCACGCAAAACACAATATTTGTCTAAGGAACTGAAATATGTCAAAAATGGGTTTTTTTGGGTGCATTTCAGCGTTTCATGCATCAACACTTAGAAATGCAGGCAAAACACACTATTTGTCGAAGAAACTGAACTACGTCAAAAACGGGTTATTTTGGTGAACTCTACCGTTTTATGCATAAACACTCTAAAATGCATGCAAAACACACTATTTGTGTAATCAAATGAAATATGTAAAAAATGAGTCATTTTGGTGTATTCCACCGTTTTATGCAACAAAAATCATAATTGTAGGCAAAACAAAATATTTGTTTAAGGAACTGAATAATGTCAAAAATGGGTTGTTTTGTTGTATTTCAGCGTTTTATGCATCAACACTCAGAAATGCAGGCAAAACACACTATTTGTCTAAGTAACTGAAATATGTCAGAAACGGGTTATTTTGGTGTACTGTACCGTTTTATGCACCAACACTCTAAAATGCATACAAAACACACAATTTGTTTAATCAACTGAAATATGTAAAAAATAAGTTATCTATGTGTATTTCAGCGTTTTATGCAAGAAAACTCAGAATTGCAGGGAAAAGACAATATTTGCCTAAGGAACTGAAATATGTCAAAAATGGGTTGTTTTGGTGTATATCAGCGTTTTATGCATCAACACTTAGAAATGCAGGCAAAACCCACTATTTGTCTAAGAAACTGAACTATGTCAAAAACGGGTTATTTTGGTGAACTCTACCGTTTTTTGCACCAACACTCTAAAATGCATGCAAAACACACTTTTTGTGTAATCAAATGAAATATGTAAAAAATGAGTTATTTTGGTGTATTCCAGCATTTTATGCAACAAAACTCATAATTGCAGGCAAAACAATATTTGTTTAAGGAACTGAATAATGTCAAAAATTATTTGTTTTGGTGTATTTTAGTGTTTTATGCATCAACACTCAGAAATGCAGGCAAACACACAATTTGTCTAGGGAACTGGAATACACCAAAATAACTCATGTCAAATATGGGTTATTTGGGTGTATTCTAGCGTTTTATGCACCAAACTAAAAAATGCAAGCAAAACAAGTTATTTGTTAAATGGTCTTATTTATGTGTTTTTAAGGTGTTTTATGAAAAAAAACTATCTTGATTAAAAATTTTACTTATTCGTCATTTTACTTTGTTTTGCTTCAAAACGATAAAATTGATGAAAAGAAGCTATTATTGAGATTCCAACGTAGAATTAACAAAAACGTGATATTTTAATAATTTTTAGGTTTTTTCACCAAAACACAGAAATGCAACGAAAACATACTATTTGTCTAAGAAACTGAAATATGTAAAAAACGGGTTATTTTGGTGTCTTTCATCGTTTTATGGACCAACACTCTAAAATGCATGGAAAACACAATATTGTGTAATCAACTGAAATATGTAAAAAAATGAGTTATTTATGTGTATTCCAGCGTTTTATGCAACAAAACTCAGAGTTGCAGGCAAAACACAATATATGTCTAAGAGACTGAAATATGTCAAAAATGGATTGTTTTGGTGTATTTCAGCGTTTTATGCATCAACACTCAGAAATGCAGGTAAAACACAGTATTTGCCTAAGGAACTGAAATATGTCAGAAACGTGTTATTTTGGTGTGCTCTACCGTTTTATGCACCAACACTTTAAAATGCATGCAAAACACACTATATGTGTAATCAACTGAAATATGTAAAAAATGAGTTATTTTGGTGTATTCCAGCGTTTTATGCAACAAAACTCAAAATTGCAGGCAAAACAATATTTGTCTAAAGAACTGAATAATGTAAAAAAAATGGGTTGTTTTGATGTATTTCAGTGTTTTATGCATCAAGAATCAGAAACCCAGGCAAAACACATTATTTGTCTAAGGAAATGAAATATGTAAAAAATGTAGTATTTTGGTGTATTCTAGCGTTTTATGCACCAGACTAAAAAATGTAAGCAAAACACTGTATTTGTTAAAACGTCTTATTTATGTGTTTTTTAAGGTGTTTTATGAAAAAAAAACTCGATTAAAATTTTTATTTATTCATTTTACTTTGTTTTGCTTCAAAACGATAAAATTGTTGAAAAGAAGCTATTATTGAGAATCCAAAGTAGAATTTACAAAAACGTGATATTTTAATAATTTTGTTTTTTTTTCACCAAAACACAGAAATGCTACGAAAACATACTATTTGTCTAAGGAACTGAAATATGTCAAAAACGGATTATTTTTGTGTACTTCAGCTTTTTATGCACCAACACTCTAAAATGCATGAATACACGTGTTATAAATACATTGTGAAATTGAGTAACAACAATAAACATTCAGAACTGCTATACATATACAAAACTTGAAAAGAAGAATAATTATTTAAGTGTGTGGCAAGCCAGGTTTTCAATAAGGAATGCTTGAGTACGCAGATATTCAATAACTCTGATCACATGTGGGCTTGTTACTCGCTACCTGAGCCTGCCTCTTTTTCACATAGTCAGTTTCTCTCTGAGCACCAGCTGATGCTAAAATATTGAATTTTTATTAAGCTATAAATATCTTAATATTAAAAAATGTTAATGGCATTAAATGACTTGGTGATCTCCTCCCAAGCTAATGTTTTTCTTGTCAAGGGTTGCTGGGTTAGTTGAGCGGTCTTGCAAGTCTTTATTCTCTTTTACAAGATTGAGAATCAATATTCGCTGTTCGGGTGTGAGTGGCGAGGCCCGGTCAAAGCTTCTTTCCTCCATTCTTGCAGCGCGCATTGTGGTTTTGTTGTCGTTCGTGGAGCTTAAATTCGGATTACAGTCATACCAATACCGAAACAACTGTTACCAACTCATGGTAGCGGCAGACCTCTCGCGGCCCTACCTTCCACGGCGACTCTCGGTACGTATTAAAGGTAAGGGCGAAGGCTTTGTCTTGCTGGTCGAAGGGAAGGTCCGTGCCTTGGCCTTCGCAACTCTTGGTACGGCCCATAGTGTTTTGCCTGTATTTTTCAGTTTGTTGCATAAAACGCAAGAATACACTAAAATAACCCATTTTTTACATATTTCAGTTCCTTAGACATATATTGTGTTTTGACTGCATTTCTGTGTTTTGGTTCATAAAACGCTAGAATATATCAAAATAACCCATTTTCACATATTTCACTTCCTTAGAGAAATAGTGTGTTTTCCCTGCAATTCTGAGTTTTGTTACATAAAACTCTGGAATACACCTTTTTGATATATTTAACTTCTTTAGAAAAATAGTGTGTTTTGCTTGCAATTCTGAATTTTGTTGCATAAAACACTGGAATACACCAAAATAACCCATTTTCTACATATTTCAGTTCCTTAGACAAATTGTGTGTTTCCGTAGCATTTCTGTGTTTTGGTGGAAAACAGCTAAAAACTGATAAAATTACACGTTTTTCTTAATTTTACTTTGGATTCTCTATACTAGCTTGTTTTCATCAATTTTATCGTTTTGAAGCAATATAATGTAAAATGACGAATAAGCACAATTTTCAATCGAGATAGTTTTTTTTTTTCATAAAACACCTTAAAACACATAAATAAGACATTTTAACAAATATAGTGTTTTGCCTGCATTTCTGAGTTTGGTGCATAAAACGCTAGAATACACTAAAATAACCACTTTTGACATATTTCACTTCCTTTGACAAATAGTGTGTTTTCCCTGCAATTCTGAGTTTTGTTACATAAAACGCTGGAATACACCAAAATAACCCCTTTTGACATATTTCACTTCCTTAGACAAATAGTGTGTTTTGCCTGCAATTCTGAGTTTTGTTGCATAAAACGCTGGAATACACCAAAATAACCCTTTTTTTTTCTTTTAATATTTCAGTTCCTTAGACAAATAGTGTGTTTCCGTAGCATTTCTGTGTTTTGGTGGAAAACAGCTAAAAACTGATAAAATTACACGTTTTTCTTAATTTTACTTTGGATTCTCTATACTAGCTTGTTTTCATCAATTTTATCGTTTTGAAGCAAAATAATGTAAAATGACGAATAAGCACAATTTTCAATCGAGATAGTTTTTTTTCATAAAACACCTTAAAACACATAAATAAGACGTTTTAACAAATATAGTGTTTTGCCTGCATTTCTGAGTTTGGTGCATAAAACGCTAGAATACACTAAAATAACCCACTTTTGACATATTTCACTTCCTTAGACATATATTGTGTTTTGCCTGCATTTCTGAGTTTTGGTTCATAAAACGCTGGAATACATCAAAATAACCCCTTTTTGACATATTTCACTTCCTTTGACAAATAGTGTGTTTTCCCTGCAATTCTGAGTTTTGTTACATAAAACGCTGGAATACACCAAAATAACCCCTTTTTGACATATTTCACTTCCTTAGACAAATAGTGTGTTTTGCCTGCAATTCTGAGTTTTGTTGCATAAAACGCTGGAATACACCAAAATAACCCATTTTCTACATATTTCAGTTCCTTAGACAAATTGTGTGTTTCCGTAGCATTTCTGTGTTTTGGTGGAAAACAGCAAAAACTGATAAAATTACACGTTTTTCTTAATTTTACTTTGGATTCTCTATACTAGCTTGTTTTCATCAATTTTATCGTTTTGAAGCAAAATAATGTAAAATGACGAATAAGCACAATTTTCAATCGAGATAGTTTTTTTTCATAAAACACCTTAAAAACACATAAATAAGACGTTTTAACAAATATAGTGTTTTGCCTGCATTTCTGAGTTTGGTGCATAAAACGCTAGAATACACTAAAATAACCCACTTTTGACATATTTCACTTCCTTAGACATATATTGTGTTTTGCCTGCATTTCTGAGTTTTGGTTCATAAAAGGCTGGAATACATCAAAATAACCCCTTTTTGACATATTTCACTTCCTTTGACAAATAGTGTGTTTTCCCTGCAATTCTGAGTTTTGTTACATAAAACGCTGGAATACACCAAAATAACCCTTTTGACATATTTCACTTCCTTAGACAAATAGTGTGTTTTGCCTGCAATTCTGAGTTTTGTTGCATAAAACGCTGGAATACACCAAAATAACCCATTTTTTACATATTTCAGTTCCTTAGACAAATTGTGTGTTTCCGTAGCATTTCTGTGTTTTGGTGGAAAACAGCAAAAACTGATAAAATTACACGTTTTTCTTAATTTTACTTTGGATTCTCTATACTAGCTTGTTTTCATCAATTTTATCGTTTTGAAGCAAATTAATGTAAAATGACGAATAAGCACAATTTTCAATCGAGATAGTTTTTTTCATAAAACACCTTAAAAACACATAAATAAGACGTTTTAACAAATATAGTGTTTTGCCTGCATTTCTGAGTTTGGTGCATAAAACGCTAGAATACACTAAAATAACCCACTTTTGACATATTTCACTTCCTTTGACAAATAGTGTGTTTTCCCTGCAATTCTAAGTTTTGTTACATAAAACGCTGGAATACATCAAAATAACCCTTTTGACATATTTCACTTCCTTAGACAAATAGTGTGTTTTGCCTGCAATTCTGAGTTTTGTTGCATAAAACGCTGGAATACACCAAAATAACCCATTTTCTACATATTTCAGTTCCTTAGACAAATTGTGTGTTTCCGTAGCATTTCTGTGTTTTGGTGGAAAACAGCAAAAACTGATAAAATTACACGTTTTTCTTAATTTTACTTTGGATTCTCTATACTAGCTTGTTTTCATCAATTTTATCGTTTTGAAGCAAATTAATGTAAAATGACGAATAAGCACAATTTTCAATCGAGATAGTTTTTTTTTCATAAAACACCTTAAAAACACATAAATAAGACGTTTTAACAAATATAGTGTTTTGCCTGCATTTCTGAGTTTGGTGCATAAAACGCTAGAATACACTAAAATAACCCACTTTTGACATATTTCACTTCCTTTGACATATATTGTGTTTTGCCTGCATTTCTGAGTTTTGGTTCATAAAAGGCTGGAATACATCAAAATAACCCCTTTTTGACATATTTCACTTCCTTTGACAAATAGTGTGTTTTCCCTGCAATTCTGAGTTTTGTTACATAAAACGCTGGAATACACCAAAATAACCCCTTTTTGACATATTTCACTTCCTTAGACAAATAGTGTGTTTTGCCTGCAATTCTGAGTTTTGTTGCATAAAACGCTGGAATACACCAAAATAACCCATTTTCTACATATTTCAGTTCCTTAGACAAATTGTGTGTTTCCGTAGCATTTCTGTGTTTTGGTGGAAAACAGCAAAACTGATAAAATTACACGTTTTTCTTAATTTTACTTTGGATTCTCTATACTAGCTTGTTTTCATCAATTTTATCGTTTTGAAGCAAATTAATGTAAAATGACGAATAAGCACAATTTTCAATCGAGATAGTTTTTTTTCATAAAACACCTTAAAACACATAAATAAGACGTTTTAACAAATATAGTGTTTTGCCTGCATTTCTGAGTTTGGTGCATAAAACGCTAGAATACACTAAAATAACCCACTTTTGACATATTTCACTTCCTTTGACATATATTGTGTTTTGCCTGCATTTCTGAGTTTTGGTTCATAAAAGGCTGGAATACATCAAAATAACCCCTTTTTGACATATTTCACTTCCTTTGACAAATAGTGTGTTTTCCCTGCAATTCTGAGTTTTGTTACATAAAACGCTGGAATACACCAAAATAACCCCTTTTTGACATATTTCACTTCCTTAGACAAATAGTGTGTTTTGCCTGCAATTCTGAGTTTTGTTGCATAAAACGCTGGAATACACCAAAATAACCCATTTTCTACATATTTCAGTTCCTTAGACAAATTGTGTGTTTCCGTAGCATTTCTGTGTTTTGGTGGAAAACAGCAAATCTGATAAAATTACACGTTTTTCTTAATTTTACTTTGGATTCTCTATACTAGCTTGTTTTCATCAATTTTATCGTTTTGAAGCAAATTAATGTAAAATGACGAATAAGCACAATTTTCAATCGAGATAGTTTTTTTTCATAAAACACCTTAAAACACATAAATAAGACGTTTTAACAAATATAGTGTTTTGCCTGCATTTCTGAGTTTGGTGCATAAAACGCTAGAATACACTAAAATAACCCACTTTTGACATATTTCACTTCCTTTGACATATATTGTGTTTTGCCTGCATTTCTGAGTTTTGGTTCATAAAAGGCTGGAATACATCAAAATAACCCCTTTTTGACATATTTCACTTCCTTTGACAAATAGTGTGTTTTCCCTGCAATTCTGAGTTTTGTTACATAAAACGCTGGAATACACCAAAATAACCCTTTTTTGACATATTTCACTTCCTTAGACAAATAGTGTGTTTTGCCTGCAATTCTGAGTTTTGTTGCATAAAACGCTGGAATACACCAAAATAACCCATTTTCTACATATTTCAGTTCCTTAGACAAATTGTGTGTTTCCGTAGCATTTCTGTGTTTTGGTGGAAAACAGCAAAAACTGATAAAATTACACGTTTTTCTTAATTTTACTTTGGATTCTCTATACTAGCTTGTTTTCATCAATTTGATCGTTTTGAAGCAAATTAATGTAAAATGACGAATAAGCACAATTTTCAATCGAGATAGTTTTTTTTCATAAAACACCTTAAAACACATAAATAAGACGTTTTAACAAATATAGTGTTTTGCCTGCATTTCTGAGTTTGGTGCATAAAACGCTAGAATACACTAAAATAACCCACTTTTGACATATTTCACTTCCTTTGACATATATTGTGTTTTGCCTGCATTTCTGAGTTTTGGTTCATAAAAGGCTGGAATACATCAAAATAACCCCTTTTTGACATATTTCACTTCCTTTGACAAATAGTGTGTTTTCCCTGCAATTCTGAGTTTTGTTACATAAAACGCTGGAATACACCAAAATAACCTCTTTTTGACATATTTCACTTCCTTAGACAAATAGTGTGTTTTGCCTGCAATTCTGAGTTTTGTTGCATAAAACGCTGGAATACACCAAAATAACCCATTTTCTACATATTTCAGTTCCTTAGACAAATTGTGTGTTTCCGTAGCATTTCTGTGTTTTGGTGGAAAACAGCAAAAACTGATAAAATTACACGTTTTTCTTAATTTTACTTTGGATTCTCTATACTAGCTTGTTTTCATCAATTTGATCGTTTTGAAGCAAATTAATGTAAAATGACGAATAAGCACAATTTTCAATCGAGATAGTTTTTTTTCATAAAACACCTTAAAAACACATAAATAAGACGTTTTAACAAATATAGTGTTTTGCCTGCATTTCTGAGTTTGGT
>NC_059269.1:2413103-2419472 GCF_017591435.1 Portunus trituberculatus | reverse complement strand
AGAGAGAGAGAGAGAGAGAGAGAGAGAGAGAGAGACTACTGCTACAATAAAGCACCACAATATATAGTAGATCTTACCTTCTACAATAAAAAAAAAATATATGCAATGGTCTATATCAAGATTTAAATTAATCCTTTCATTATTATTGGACACATGTATATTTCCCCCCGTAAACCATTCTGTGACGCTCCATTACATTCCACACTTAATTACCTAAACACAAAGCTGACTGACTGATAAAAAAGTCAAGTGTTGTCTGTTAATATTTTTCTTGTACATTACCTTGTAAAATATTTCGCAAACTAATAATGCTTTTCCTTGTATTTGCTTGTAAACTATTCCGGAGACTGAAAAAGTATGATCTACTAATATTTTTGTCTTGTAACTTACAGTTTATGTGATAAAAAAGTTTGGTATATTAACTTTTCTGGTAGTTACTGCAAAATAATTCGTACAGTTGCTTATCTGACTAAAAGAAAATATGGCATGTTGATTTTTCTTGCAGTTACTTGTAAAATATTTTGTGCAATTGGAAGGAAGGGGGGTCAAGGAGGAAGGCGAGGCGGGAGTGACGAGTGTGGCGGCGCGGTGACGGACAAAGAGGTGCAACTCGTAACAATTATAGATAAAAGGCACAATTAGGGGGTTACTCCTCCTCGTGCTGCAGCCAGCCAGACAGATGCCGTGCCTGCAAACCTACTGGGATCTAATCGACTTTTATTCTAATTAATAAAAGTTTAGTAGAGAGAGAGAGAGAGAGAGGGGATTAGTGTGTGTGTGCGTGGTGTGGTTGATTTGACCGTACATAGTCTTCTCTCTCTCTCTCTCTCTCTCTCTCTCTCTCTCTCTCTCCCCCCCCCCGATTCACTCCTAATGGCGGCCACAGGGGTGAACAAAGGGTGCAGCGAGGACCCAAACCTCTAATGAATGTGTTTGTAGGAGGCGCCGCTTGGGGAGTCACAGGGAGGGGGAGGCATGAGGTGGCGGCCAGGGAGGAAGGAAAAAGGGCGAAGGTTAGAGGAAAGGAGGAGGAGGAGGAGGAGGATGTGATGTTGGAAGAATGGAGATATTGGTGGTAGTAGTAGTAGTAGTAGTAGTAGTAGTAGTAGTAGGTGGTTTAGTAGTATGACCATAGCGAAAAATACTGAAACAACACATCACTACCACCACCATCACCCACCACCACCACCACCACCACCATCTCTTACTCACCACCAAACAACTTTCTATCCCCACCCCACCCTCCCCCCACCCCTCCCTCCCCACCTCTTCTTCCTTATACCAGCCTAAGTATAAAACCTGTTGTAAATGCACTCTGCCTCCTGCGTGCGTGCGTGTGTGTGTGTGTGTGTGTGTGTGTGTGTGTGTGTGTGTGTGTGTGTGAATGAAGTATGATCATCATCATATATTATTGTTGTTATTAGATCTCCTTTTATCGTCTTTTCAGGTGGTGATGATACATAAAGCCATTTTTGATAGTACAGGTAAGTCTCTCTCTCTCTCTCTCTCTCTCTCTCTCTCTCTCTCTCTCTTCCTCTCTCTCTCTCTCTCTCTCTCTCTCTCTTTAATTACGATGTTAACAGAATACTTACGGCAGTGGTGATGAGAGTGATGGTGATGGAGACTGTGCATTACTGGTGATAATGAAGATGATGACGAACGTTAAGGCTGTGACTGTGACGATGATGGTGATGGTGATGATAGTGGTGATGATGGTGGTGATGATGGCTCCACCTCTAAGGAAGCAGGAATGTGGAGGGAGTGGAGGAGACAAACAAAAGGCTGCGTCTGGTCTTGGTATTGTTCGTCCACCAAACCCTGGCTGTGTATCCGGTTATCGCTGAGAGAGAGAGAGAGAGAGAGAGAGAGAGAGAGAGAGAGAGAGAGAGAGAAGACCACAAGTACTTATCTTTCTTCTTCCATGCGTAAGTAATACCTGAGAATAAATGATGTTTTTTTTTTTAACCTTAGAAGAAAAAAGGAAAAAAAATATATATTTGTGGTGAGATAAGACCATAAATTCTCCTTTTATTTCATCTTTTCAAGCGTAAAAGACTAATTATGCTTTTTGTACCTATATAAAGCAAAAAAAAAAAAAAAGCATGAATTCCTAAAATTATGACCAAAAAAAAAAAAACACCTCATTCTTTCACATCATCTTAACCTAACCAACAAAGTGACTTCTTGCAGCTTCCCTTACTTCCATTACCTCAAAATGAATAATGGTGTCCTGAGCTGCGAATGGAAGAAAAACAGAAGAAAAGAAAAAAACTACATGAATGGTGTTTTTGTGGTGTTAGATGGTGTTACTGAGTGGTGTTAGGGGTGTTACAGGTGTTTTTGTGGTGTTAGATGGTGTTATTGATGTTTTGTGATTAGATGGTGTTTGTGGTTTTAGTGGTTTTAAAACGTTGGGTGTTATGGTTTTGTGGTGTTAGATGGTGGTAGTGTTTTAAACGGTATTCTGGTGTCAGATGGTGTTTTGTGTTATCGTGTTAATGGGTATTGGGTTTTGCGGTGTTAGATGGTGTTGGGTTTTAGTGGTTTTAAACTGATTTTGTTAGGTGTTATTGGTGTTTTGTGATGTTAGATGGTGTTATTTGGTTTAGTGGTTTTAAACTGTTATTCTAGTGTTAGATGGTATTATGGTGTTTTGTGGTGTTATATGGTGTTATTGGTGTTTGGTTAGAGTGTTACTGGGGTTTTAGTGGTTTGAAACAGTGTTATTCTAGTGTTAGATTGTTATTGGTGTTTGTGGGTTGTGGTGATGTTTAGTGGTTATAAACGTGTTATTTAGTGTTAGTGTTTGTTGGTGTTAGGTGTTGTGTTTAAACGGTGTTATTTTAGTGTTAGATGGTTATTGGTGTTTTGTGGTGTTAGATGGTGTTTTGTTAGTGGTACATCATCATAACATTACCAACAAAGTGACTTCTTGTAGCTTCCCTTACTGCCTTATACCTCAAAATGAATAATGGTTTCCTGGGCTAAGAATGGAAGAAAAAAAAAAAAAACACTACATGAATTCCTAATAACCTGTAGAGCCTCTAAGCCATTCTGATCTTGCTGATATCCTGATTCTTATGCTGAGGGTAAAGGAATCTGTATGGGGGGAGGGATTTGGAAGGATCAGGATTGGGTGACGGAAGGGAGAGACGGAAGGGAGAGGAGAAAGGGAAAGAATTAATGAAAGAACTTAAGAATGAAGAGATGGGGAGATTAATAATACATACGCAAGCACGAAACATGATAGATGGGAAGGAAGGGATGAAGAGAGAAGAGGAGGAGGAAGAGAGGAGAGATTAATGGTGATGGGGTGGGCGAAGGAAGGAGGGAGAGAAAAGCAAATGATGGAGAGAAAGATAAATTGTAATGATAAAGAGAAGATAGGTGATGGAGGAAGTGTGTGTGTGTGTGTGTGTGTGTGTGTGTGTGTGTGTGTGTGTGTGTGTGTGTGTGTGTGTGTGTGTGTTTCCTTACCATATATACTGTATTTGTTTGCTATTATTTTCCTTCTCTTCCACTTTCTCTTCTCCATTCTTCTTCCTTTTTCTCTCTTATGTATTCTTCCTATCTCCTCCTCCTCCTCCTCCTCCTCCTCCTCCTCCTCCTCCTCCTCCTCCTCCTCCTCCTCCTCCTCCTCCCTCCTTCTCTCTCTCTCTCTCTCTCTCTCTCTCTCTCTCTCTCTCTCTCTCTCTCTCTCTCTCTCTCTCTCTCTCTCTCTCTCTCTCTCTCTCATGTGACCCCGAGATGTAGGATCGTCGCCCTCCAACACAGATTAATTAATGGCTAAGCTTTTATGTCCTAAACAACCCAATTTAAGGATCTGGGGGGGTCGATTTTATGATTATGGTACGTGTGTGTGTGTGTGTGTGTGTGTGTGTGTGTGTGTGTGTGTGTGTGTGTGTTTTAATGAGTTTTTGGGTCATTCGCCTTAATAGGAATCTTCTTAATCACCCAATTTGTCCGTCATTGTTTGTTGTTAAGAGTATATGGAGGAAATTCCTGGGTTGAATTTTTCCTCTTGTTTAATTGGATGACAAAACTGTGGCGACGCGTGGCTGCTCACATGCACACACACACACACACACACACACACACACACACACACACACACACACACACACACACACACACACAAGTTTCCAATTAAACCTCCTCAACTTTTAGTATTCAGCTGTAGCATTATTATTATTATTTTTTTTTTTTGTTCAATGTAACGTGTAATTTTAGCCTGTCCATAAAATAAAAAGGTTAATAAAATGTATCCACTGAATTTAGGAATATAAAAGTGCACTGTTAGGACCAAAAAAAGGTATTAACTTTCACGTGTTTTAACTTCTATTTCTAAAAGGTTAACCCCTCCAGTACTATGATGCATTTCCATATTCATTCTGCTTGCTATTTGGTGATTTTATACAGCTTCAGAAACTTACGGGGATTCAAATAGTGGAGACTGTGGCCTTTAATCTTCTGACCTTAATCCTTTCTAACGTTAATAAAATCGTCTCATCATACCCAAAGCTCATAATAAAAATGCGTCCCAGTACTGAAGGGATTAAGGGAAAAACAAACACATGAAAAATAAGAAGTTTATGTAAAAAAAGATTGATGTAATGAAAGGTTTTCGAAAATGCATCTTCTCGATCTTATGTGAATAGAAAAACACGATAATGGGACCAAACAAAGAATCATCATGGTCTTAGTTATCGTACGTTTATGAAAAAATAAATGTTGAAGAATGCTGGTGAAGATAAATCAGTAAATATGAGGTCAGTAAAATACACATAAAATTTTTTATAAATATGAAGAAAAAAATAGTAACAAAATATTTCATAATGCATTTACATGATCCTAGTTACCATACATTTTTTTTTTTTTTTAAGAATGTGTTATAGAAGGCTTGTAAAAATAAAGAATAGTACAATAAATATGGGGTTAGCTAAATACACATAAAATTTTGCATATTTATAAAGACAAAAGAATAATAACAAGAAAAAAAAATCCATAATTACCTTACATTTTATAAAGAATTTGTTGAAGAAGGCTTGTAATAAATATGAGACCAGCTAAATACACATAAAATTTTGCATATTTTTAAAGACAAAGAATAATGAAACAAAATCCATAATATATTTTCGTGATTTTATTTACCGTACGTGGTACAGTGGAAACCTGCGTGCTTTGGGGTCCGAGGGGTTTCCAAGCGCACGGGTTCGAATCCTGTCCACGGTCTGAGTGTAGGTTGGGCTTCCTCACTCGGGGCAACGGTTTCCTAGCGGGTGGGCTTTGAGATAGGAGGTACCACAAAAAAAGTATCCCCTTTAGCCCAGAAATTCCCGTGAAAAGCCCACATGGTATAAGAAAAAAAGAAAAAAAAATGTGTTAAGGAATACTAGTGAAAATAAAGAATGATACAGAAATAATTAGATCAATAGAATACACATCAAATTTCGTATGAATATGAGGAGAAAGAATGGTAACAACAACAACAACAACAACAATCGCGTAATGCATTTTAAAACTTCCACTTATAAACGTTAAAGATGTTTTTTTTTTTTGTTTCCTTTTACTTGTTCTTGTATTTTTTTCATTGGTTGTTTGAAAGAAAGAGAGAAATAAAACGAAAAAAAAATATAAATAATCACTTATCAAATTATTTCAAACCTCTTATAAAAAATGAAATACAAATTGATAAGGAATGGGAATAAAGAGTGAAGGAAAATGAATGAATCAATAAAAAGACGAACAACAAGCACAGCAGCACAATAATGGGGAATATTCACCTACTGACACTTCCCCTCCTGACCTGACCTTTGTCGTGTGACCTTTGCTAACGACAGCGTAATATTTTCTTCCTCCTGTACTTTTACCCATTCATTTTTCCTTCCTCCTCCTCCTCCTCCTCCTCCTCCTCCTCCTCCTCCTTTTTCCTCCTTCTCTCTTTCTCCTCCTTTTCCTTCTTCTCCTCTTTCTCCTCCTCTTTCCTCCTTTTCCTTTTTCTCCTTCTCTTTCCTCCTCCTCCTCCTCCTCCTCCTCCTCCTCCTCCTCCTCCTCCTCCTCCTCCTCCTCCTCCTCTTTCCCCTCTAACTCCTCCTTCTTCTCCACTTCCTCCCGCTCCTCCTCCTCGTGCCCTTCTGCTTCCTCTTCTTGTCTCCTTCCTGCAACGGTCTTTCCTCACGTGACACTGCCTAGAGAGAGAGAGAGAATAAAGATAGCTTTTCTGTCATCCCACCATTTCTTAATCTACCTGTGGCTCAGTTCTCATTAAAATTACCTGTGCAGAATCAATAAAAGTAAAGTGTTCGATTCCTTCTTCTCTTCCTATCTTCCTTACCTTTCCTTCACTTTTCTTCTTTTTCCCTCTTTCTT
>NC_059269.1:2370975-2412603 GCF_017591435.1 Portunus trituberculatus | reverse complement strand
CAAGAAAATAAATCTTCCTTACAGACCTTCAATAATTATAAGAATAAGAGACCTTGCTTGACGAAGTTTATGGAGATAAATATCATCTCACTATTTTAACATTAATTATGTATGTAGTACAAAAAAAATGAACTTGCTTACCTTAGAGCAGATGGACTGAGGTGTGAGAGTTGCTAGAGTCGGTCCATTCTTGCCGTCTTAATCAACATCCTTCTGTTCAGCTACTACTACAGTAAGTACTCATTAAAGCCTCCATCTACTGCAGTGCTTCTTAATATCTCCTTCTACATACCTACTTAACTTACAGGAAGGTGATCAGCTAAAACAATTTAAACTTCATCAGTGCACCCATATGCAGCCCTATATGATGAAGACAGGCTAACACACACACACACACACACACACACACACACACACACAGATATCTACATAAAGTGTGCTTACATTACCTATGTGGCATATACATATCATTCCAGCAGCTTAATTAAGTATAATCTATGAAGCTTCGCGCTTCCAATACCCGAGTCTAAAATTCTGGGTAATCCCTTTGATAAAGAAATTATTTGTTTCGCTTCTTGCGCCGGTCATATTTTTCCACATAGAGAATTTTTTTTTTCAGTGCAGATTACTTTATTATTATTATTATTATTATTATTATTATTATTATTATTATTATTATTATTGTTGTTGTTATTATTATTACTATCAATAGGTTTAGTCAACAACCCCACAATACGCATATCATGAGAATTGCTGGTCACACACACACACACACACACACACACACACACACAGAGAGAGAGAGAGAGAGAGAGAGAGAGAGAGAGAGAGAGAGAGAGAGAAACTATGTAAGTCCGAAGACTGAAGGTCTTTGTGTAGTTATATGAAAGATGACAGATTTGCCCGCCGGAAGATACTGCTTGTGTGCTCCATTATTCACCGACAACATTATTTCCACATTGATGTGGTGTCCTGAAGCAGCGCGGACCTCCCCCACCGGGAGTTGGCCTCCCCTGCCGGAACTCGTGTTGGCAGCACTCTCGCTCTCTCGCTCTGGGAGTCCCCACCTGCTGGCCGCGGTATATTTACCGCACAACAGTCTCTTGTAAGACGTGGTAGTGTTGCATACTGTTCACCTGTGGCGCAGTGACTACAATTCTTCGTTTTGACAGTAAGAAAAGTTTCGTGGATTCACAGACAATGAGATCCGTATACTGGGACATGTAACCCTAGTGATCCCGCGGCTATACTAGCCACAACGCAGTAAATGAACAAGAAATTAGGTTGTCGTGCCGCTTATCAAGGCGGCAAGTCGTGCCAAGTGGCGTTTCGTGCATTGTGCCTCTGGGAGTAATAGGATATTCCCGTGAAAAAAAAAGTTCCTGAAATGCCGTATAATAAGTTTTGATGAATTTATGGTAAAAAGTAATATTGAGACATTAGAAAAATAATGGCTTTGATAAACATGCATCTTCCTCGACTGCCTTTGGCACTTGCGAGGCACCAGGAGGCCACTCCGTTGACCCCTAAGTCAATAGGCCCTCCACCCGTTGTGTTATCGAAAGTAATTTCCCTCAAGGAGATGTGCAGCAAATTTTGGTTGGAGCGTGTGCAGTACGTGCTGCGTCGCAACATACCCAAGTGGCAAGCGTTTACTGTGCAGCGGTTCCTAAAGGATCTCCCTCGCAACCTTCGCGCCATGATGGTGCACAACGCCCTTAAGGCCGGTGGGCTGCACCTGAGGCACGGCAGCAGGGAATTGGCTGCAATCAACAGAGCTCTGGTCCTCCTCAGCTCTGACATGCAGGTGGTGGAACCAGTGTATGTCACACTGCCTCGCCCAGGCCCCGAGGGTGCTGACTGGCCCCTTGACATTGATTTGATTCTTCGTAACGGCGAGGGTCTGACCCATCTAGTATTGACGATGCCGCCGCTTATGACAGATGCCGTGAAACGAGTGTTCAGTGACCTCTGCCGCACTTGTAAAAAGCTCAGTCGCGTGCGTCTCATTGATGCCTCCGATGACGCCCTCACGCTGCTCACGCGGTACTGCCGCCTCATCACTCATCTCGACGTGTCTGGGTCTGCCGGCGTCACTGACGAGGGCATTAATAGAATTATTGTAAATCTGTTATGGGGAGGAGGAGAAGAGCCCATGAGGCTCCGCCACATGGACGTGGGAGGCACCAGCGTGACACAAGAAGGCGTTGCTATTCTTCTGTCCCGCTTAACGGAGCTAACCAGTCTCGGTTCAGCCGACGTCATAGAAGCTCTAAAAATAATGGATGAACTAAGTGATGGAAGTTCTGTGACGATCCTGGAGGAGGTGAACGTGCGATGTGTTACAATCAACAATCTGCGGCTGCTGCGGCGAATGTGTCCCGCAATAAAAAATGTAAATGCCATTATCAACTATGCTGGAGTCACCGTGAATGACCTGCGGCTGCTCCCTGAACTTCAACATCTAAAACTTTCTGTTCAGGAACCGTACCTGTTGTCTCCCACGGCGCTGTACGAGTTCGCTTGGTCGGTGGGCACCCGACTAGTGACTCTGCGGCTGGAAGGAGACGTGTACTGGGAGGCCGACATTGGTGTTTTGGCCGGGAACTGTCCACATCTAGAGGAGCTGGCGCTGCCTGCTGTGACAGTACCCACACGAGAGTCACTAACGGAGCTTTCCAACAAGGACAGCATAGCCTTAGCTCGGCTCAAGGTCAGTAAAGCGACGCCAAGTACCCGTGAGTACACATTAGATGATGTGTCATTTTCCCTGCGTTAGATAAGTATCGGAACTAATGATCCTCTCACATCTCTCTCTCTCTCTCTCTCTCTCTCTCTCTCTCTCTCTCTCTCTCTCTCTCTCTCTCTCTCTCTCTCTCTCTCTATCTATCTATCTATCTATCTATCTATCTATCTATCTATCTATCTATATATATATATATATATATATATATATATATATATATATATATATATATATATATATATATATATATATATATATATATATATATATATATCGCTGAATTATTCACAAGGCTTCACTTGCTGAGGTAAAATAAAACTTAAACGAGTCACTGTTTTATCTTTTCTGGATGGAAAAGTTTAATTGCACTTCTACTATGTCCAGAGAAGAAAGACAAAATCAACTGATATAATTTCAAAATAATCTATTTGACTAAAGTAGCTTTTTGTTGCCTTTGGGCGGTTTATCCTTGAATAAAAAAAAAGTTTTTCTTCAGTCATCTGGGTCACGTCTGAATCTAAACCACTTGCCATTCTAATACTCTGGTCAATACTATTATACATCTTCACTTCACTGGGCTGAGTCATGGCTGTAAAACTATTACAGATACAGAATCTCATTATTTCCATAAATGCATTTACTGTTCGTAACAACTTCTTAACGAGAATCATTCAGCTACTTATAGCTTTTTTTTTTTTTTTTTTAGAGCGACTGGGTAAATCAGGACTGAATTTTTTTTTCTTTCATTTACCATTATCTCGCTCTTTCTCCTTCGTGACCAGTGAAAAAAATAGCTTACTTTATTCCATGTGCAATGGTATTAGGCTCCCTTTCTTCCTCTTTAAATTCAACTATTCCTAAAAACCGTCCTCATTTTTCCCAGTCAATTCTTTGAATTCTGAGCATTAGCCCTGCACTGATTTATACTCCTTCTTCAGGTGCTGGAGCTAGATTGTATGACGGGTGTGGGTCCTAAGGCATGGGCCAAGGACTTCACACTGATGCGACGCGGTTTGACGGCCGCCCTCAGTAGGTGCCGTCAGCTACGCCGCCTCATCTGCCGCCCGACCAATCTGGTGGAGACGGATCTTTTGGAAATACTGTCCGTTAATAGGATGATGCACCTGGAGGTGTGTGTGTGTGTGTGTGTGTGTGTGTGTGTGTGTGTGTGTGTGTGTGTGTGTGTGTGTGTGTCTGTGTGTAAGTAAGTAAGTAAGTAAGTAAGTAAACATTTATTGTTATTAAACATTATATACAATATATACATGCATTTGAAAAATACTGTTCATACAGCAAGGGTCTGTCAAGCGAAGCTCTACGACAGACATTATTAAGTACTAAATGTTAAGTGGATGGATAGATAAATAAATGTTAACATAATGTTACATATGTGCTAGGTACAATTAATAATAAGAAAACAAAAAACACGATTATGATTGTAGTTATAAAGCAATACAAAAGAAATATAGTTAAATAATGAAACAATTATATTACGAAATTTCCTAGATAGTTCTTAATTTTTCTTTTAAATGTTGAAATATTGGTTGATCTAAGGAGTAACTTTTGTTCTAGTGGTAGACTATTATATAATTGAGGACCAAAGCTTAATACACTATTTTTAAAGAGAGTTGTTCTGAAATGGGGGCAGTACAAGTGAACATTATTGCTCCTAGTGTTTCTTGGGTTGTCAACAATTCTAAAGACATTATTTCCACTATAATATTGCACAGTTTTAAATATAAGTAATAAAGTGAAATATTTATGAATAAAATCAATTTTTTAAAAGTTTAGTAGTAGAAAAAATAGTGGCTGTAGAGTCAAATTCATGAAGAAAAAATATACATCTAAATACTTTATTTTGGGAAATAACTAGTTTGTCGAGGAACGAGGGCCAATTACATGCCCATATTGGTACACAGTAAATAAGGTGAAGATAACATAATGTGTAATATATACTAATCATAGCCTCTGTTGTAAGATTATGTCGCACTTTATAGAGTAAGCCACAAATTTTGGATGGTTTTACACAAATTTCATCAATGTGATATTTCCAGTTAAGATCAGAGTCAATAATTATATCAAGAAATTCATAGATTAACCTGTTGTATTACATCGCCCTCAATTTGTAATGGTGGCATTTGATTTCTTACTGACCTGTTCTGAAAGAATATATATTTGGTTTTTGAGACATTTAGCTTTAATTTATTATATTGTATCCTTTTATTTATAGAGTTTAATTCCAGGTTAATCATTTCGTGCAGCTGATGTATGGCCAACAAGAGGTTTATGTCATCAGAATACATAACAAATTTTAGCTCAGCGCTAACGTTTACAATATCATTAATATATAAAAAAAATAACAGTGGACCTAAAACCGATCCTTGTGGAACACCCTTAGACAAGGCTATAAATGGTGAAAAATTCATGTTACAAAAAACATATTGAGTTGTATTAGTAAGATAACTCCTGAACAGGTTTAAGGGAATGCCTCTTACGCCTGAGTGTTCCAGTTTATCAAAAAGAATTTTGTGATCGAGTGTGTCGAATGCTTTTGAGAGATCAATAAATACTCCAACAACATTGCGCTTTTCTTCCAAAGAGGTCTAAACATTGTTGACAAACTGTAATATTGCTCATTCGGTGGACCTGTTAGCTCGAAACCCGTGTTGGTATTCAGACAGTAAGTTATGATTTTGTAGGTAGCTAGTTAAACGAACGGAAATTACCTTTTCAAAGATCTTATTGACAGCTGGCAGGATTGAAATAGGACGATAATTGTTTATATCATTTCTGTTCCCAGATTTATACAATGGTATATTACTTTGGCTTTTTATTATTGCATCTGGAAAAATGCCTGATCTCAAGGAGAGGTTGATTATGTGGGTAAGTGGAGCAGATATTTCTGATGATACATGTTTTAGTACTAGTGGTGATACTTCGTCGTATCCCGATGCAGCGGATTGTAAATAATTAAGATAAGTTTCTACTTCTTTTTCATGTGTTGGTGGGAAGTAAAGTGAAAATATGGGAGGGTCATTTAGATATCTCTTATATTCATATCCTATTCCACTTATCTGGTTAATACCTATATTCAAGAAGTGTTCATTAAATGCTTTAGGGATGTTACCACATTCAGGTTTGAGCTCAATTATGTTTTTATTTGTTTGACTATTTGTTCTGCCAAGTAAGGAATTAATGATTTTACACTGAACTATGGGATTACCTTGATTTTCCCTTAAATTGTCTTTATAATATTTGTTTTTTGCTGCTCTTAATGTTGAAGCTAAGTCATTTCTGTATCGACGATAAGTTTCTCCAAAAGTGATGGGCCATTTCTTCGCTAGTTTCTCTAATCTATTTCTCTAATCTAATGTACGGACTTATTTCATTTTTGCTATTTATTCGATATTTTTTCCATGGAAAGTGTTTATCATATACGATATTTATTGCGTCATGGAAAAAATTATAAGCAACATTTGTGTGTGTGTGTGTGTGTGTCGTGACGGTTTATGGTAATGACATGAATGAACAATATCGAAGCAACTAAGATGAGCACAATGACAATTGAAATAGAGGAAATACTAATGATCTTAGAGATGATACTCATGTGATGGAAGTTACGAGGCATCAAAAACACACACACGAGACGGTTTGCCACTTAACTCTTCTCTACCGGTCAGTCATATTGCTGGTTAATGGAATAGAGGAGACTAACACTGATTCTAACTCAGAAACAATGGAGGTCGATTCAGCTGTAATAGTGGTGGTGTTATTTGATTCTGGGAAAGAACATTATAGCCTCAATCCGCGTATCATTAAGAGGAGATAATATTCCCGTGACAGTATAACCATTGCCGTCATACAGAATAAAGTCAGTTTAACTTCAGCTCATCTTTGTCTTCCCCCTCTCTTCCCTCTGCCTCTCTAGGTGCTGGAGCTCTACAACTGCGTGCTGGGCTTGTCCTCTGCTCGGTTGCTTGTGGACACCTGTGAAAACCTACACGTTATGAAGGGTCTTCGTACCTGGCGGGGTCTCACACTGCAGGACCTAGTGCTGCTGCGGCGACACACGCGGGGCCACCGACGCACCGCTGAACTGAAGATTCTACCCTGATGCGGCACCAGAGGCAGGACTTGAAGGAAAGGGATAGGATAGGAGATGCAAAACCATGGAAAAGATTAGAATGTTACGATAGGTGAGGAGGAAAAGAAGAGTTCAGTGAAAGGACACAAAACTAAAAATGGACGACTACAAGGAAACAAATACGTTCAGATGGATGGAGATGGAGAGAAGACACACGGGACACGGGTGAAAATTTGGAAAAAAGAATCAAAGAAAACACAAGGAGTGAACATAAAATATTGAAAATAATAATAGAAAAGCGGCAAGAAGTAAATGAAAATAAAATATTAGATAGAAAATTAAAGCTTGGGAAGAAAGATAAAGCGATGGTTAGAGAACTGAAAAAAAAAGCGTATAACTAAATAACGTGTAATTGAATGATGCGAAAGTTCAATGTTTATGTTTTCCTAAATGTCGTTCTATTTTGGAAGAAATAAGCTGAGAAGCAAGGAAGGAGGAAACCCGAACGAAAAAAAGAAAAGAAAAAACAAGGTACAAGGAAACACGAACGAAAAAAAAGCAAGGTACAAGAAACACGAACGAAGTGGACATTTCATTCTTTTATACAAAGGTTAAGTTAATAAAAATCCAAGGGTACAAGTGTGTCGAGTGTCATGAATTTTGACGAATGGGAAAATTATTCATTTGCAAAATTGGTGTAATGGCAAAAGATTAACTCGCACATTTGGATCAGTACCATTATTCTCATATCTTTATGATTGTTATATATTAACATGATTATCATCGATCACCATTATCCCCATTATTACTTTTCCTATTAGCAGGCTATCATTGTCATTCTTATTGGTAGAAACAGTGACGTCCTTGTCTGCAATAATTTCCCTCGTTTCAATCTATATAAATCTTTAAACGTAAGAAATATGCTTCATCAAGGGACAGTCGGTACCGCGCTTACAAACATTACTGGGCCGGGATTCACTATAGAGTTACGTATTTAGTAAGTCCCTTAAGTAGTCCGCATCTATGCTAATAGCTATTAACTAAATAGTTACGGACTTCGTACGTACCTCAAAAGATAAATACTCTCTCGAGATCCCGTAAGGTTTCGTAACGTGGACTTCTGAGCACCTTTTCTCCACTACACAATCCCCGAGGTGAACATTGATGAAGCCAGGGGTTAGAAGAAGGAAAAGTATATTGAAATAAACAACAAGTGACATTAGCACATAACAGTGGCTTGAGAAGCGATGGAAAACTCTCTACTCTATATATGAAAATACAAGTGTATTGACACATGCATGATAGTGGCCTGAAATGGAAAGGAGAGAGAAATATGTACGGTAATTAGAAGTGATATTATCATATGACTGGCCTGAGGAGGTAAGGTACTGAAATATATGTAATAGAACAGTGTATATATGAAAATACAAGTGTATTGACACATGCATGATAGTGGCCTGAAATGGAAAGGAGAGAGAAATATGTACGGTAATTAGAAGTGACATTATCATATGACTGGCCTGAGGAGGTAAGGTACTGAAATATATGTAATAGTACAGTGTATCTAGAAAGAAGAGTGCTAATACTTTTTTGGTGACTTTTGGGTGATCTGGGAGGTGTGAGTGCCTAGCAGTGAAGTACAGTGCTGAATAATGACGAGAGAGAGAGAGAGAGAGAGAGAGAGAGAGAGAGAGAGAGAGAGAGAGAGAGAGAGAGAGAGAGAGAGAGAGAGAGAGAGAGAGAGAGAGAGAGAGAGAGAGAGAGAGAGAGAGAGAGAGAGAGAGAGAGAGAGAGAGAGAGAGAGAGAGAGAGAGAGTATACCTGACATTGACAGTGCAATGTTAGAATGGCCTTTAATTCGTTTGTATACTTATAATAATGTTTGGCAGTGACTGATCCCCATCTTTTAAACTCATCAACGTTAATGAAGTAATAAACATATGTTTCGTAACTTGTAAATCATGCTTACCATCATTAATAATGTTGATACACGCACATATAATAGACCGCTTTGGTACACACGGTAGTCTGAGTTGGTATAGGTGCGCCAAGTTGACAATGAGCCGAGTTGGCAATGGGCTGAGTTGCCCTGTAACCCTCTTTTGGGCTCCACTGACACTGCTGTCTCTTGTATCATATGATTATGAAGCATTATTTGTATGTAATAGCTATTGATTGGTTAATGTCCCTCGAGGAAAAGCGCTGCTATTAGCTGAAGGAAAAATGTCAACCATGCACTAATGTCATCTAGCAGGGACTGCCACCATCAAAGTGAAACAGAGCTGAAAAGAAAGTATCCTTAGGAACCTTTACTGAATCGCTTTAGGGCAGCTGTGGGCAAATTACGGCCCACTGGCCGCAGGCAACCCGCCAAAGGAGGCCCGACAGATTTTAGTAAACTTGAAAGAGCAAGTTAATAAACAACGCCAAATAGAATTGTGAGCATTTCATTTTCTTCCCGAAAGTGTGCACATGTGTGTGAGAATGGCTTTTTCTCTAGAAGCTTTTAATTTTGTATTTTAGATATCAATGATTTTGGATTGATATTGTATGCGGCCCTGTAAGATTATGTTTTTTTTTCTTTTTCTTTTTTATGTGGCCCTAGCACTGAAAAACTTGCCCACCCCTGCTTTAGAGGAAGTTCGTATATGGACTTCTCATCTTTTCTCCGTACGCATTGCTTTAGTAGGGAAAGTTAGTGAATCCCGCCTCGGGGTCTACTGAAAGTTACGTGAACCGAGTTTTCGCGGTCAACTTATGTTCATATGACGTCATAGATACGTCACAAATTACGGCCGTCTTGTCCGTACCGTTTTCGCCCGCAAGATAACCCCACTTTAATGTTGAGATTATCTTGCCCCCACCTCAAGACGCTCCAAACCTATATTGAGATGACGTCACATCTAACGTCATGACGTCAAATACACACAGGTTATGTGTCCATGTCTATGCACCACGTAAAAAGCATAATATTTTCACATTAATGGAAGTATACTGCCTTACTGGTGTCGTGGACAATATCCCACTTGCCCATGATGCCCTGTAATAGCGTGGTGACGAGACGGAGTGGCACCCGACAGCAGTCGCCAAGACGGCTGCCAATCAAATATTTTGCTGCGTAAGGTTTATATAGCTGCTATAAATGAATGACTTTAATCATCTAATATTGAAGGCCTAGGAAGAATCTCGTTATATTTTTTCAGAAGAGAATCAAAGCCAGCTCGCGCAAAAGGGTTTGATAAAAGGCGGCAGCCTTTTTGTCCTGTATATTTCAAATCAAAGCAACAAAGTGCGCATAAAAATACAAAAATGAATAGTTCCTTCTCACAGCTATGTAATGCAAAAAAAAAAACATAATAATAAATCACATAATATCTTTCCACTCAATACTTCTTTATAAAACGAGAAATAATACTGTAAAATTGCGTATAATACTATAGCTGAAATTACAAGTCACCAATCAATTTTAGTTGAGATTTATAGAAAAAAAAAACTTGGAAGGAAGGAGAACTGAAGCAATAAATTATAACCTAAAGTAACTTGTAAAGTATTCAATGAAGCAGTTACACATATTCTTAACATTTATTTCAATTTTCCTTATTGATATTAGGGTTACTTGAACTGTATAAATAGTATTTTGGATTATCAGAAGAGTCCTTTCAACCTCATACACTTGCTAGGGAGCAAGTTGAAGCGTTTAGGCGAGCGCGCCGATCTCAATTCAAGTTAAAAACAACACAAGTTGACCGTGTTAACGCAGCTTTGAGATCTAGTACTAAGTGTAACTACTACTAAGTGCGTTCATGATGTTAAAAAGGGTTAAAGATTGTGCGTGCAAAGAACTCCAAACACTTTTTTTTTTTGTAGGAGAGAAAGCCAGTCAAGGGCAACAAAGTTAAAAAAAATAAAACGGCCCACTTGACGGTGCTTCTCTAAAAGATAAGAAGGTTTATTTAAAATTAGGGAGCAAATGTCTTGACACCTCTCTCTTAAAAGAAGTCAACTCGTAGGAAGACGGAAATACAGAAGTAGGAAGGGAGTTCCAGAGTTTAACAGTGAAAGGTATGAATGATTGAGAGTACTGGTTAACTCTTGCGTTAGAGTGTTGGACAGAAAAGGGATGAGAGGAAGAAGAAAGCCTTGTGCAGTGAGGCCGCAGGAGGAAGGGAGGCATGCAGTTAGCAAGATCAGTAGAGCAGTTAGCATGAAAATAGTGACAAAAGATAGAAAGAAATGAATTATTTCGGCGGTGAGAAAGAGGCTGAAGACAGTCAGTCAGACGAAGGGAGTTGATGAGACGAAAAGCTGTTGATTCCACCTTATCTAATATAACTGTGTGAGTGGAATGCCCCAAACATGCGAAGAGTGCTCCATACAGGGGCGAATACAGAGTAAGAAGTTGGAGGGGCGAGAAAACTGGTGGAGACACCGCAGAACGCATAACTTCATAGAAGCTGTTTTAGCAAGAGATGAGAAGTGAAGTTTCCAGTTAACATTATAAGTATAGGAAAGACAGGATATTCAGTGTGGAAGAGGAGACAGTGAGTGTCATTGAAGAAGAGGGGATAGTTGTTTGGAAGGTTGTGTCGAGTTGATAGATGGAGGAATTGAGTTTTGAGGCATTGAAAACTACTAGATTTTCTCTGCCCCAATCGGAAATCTTAGAAAGATCAGAAGTCAGGCGTTCTGTGGCGTCCCTGCGTGATCTGTTGACTTCCTGAAGGGTTGATCGTCTCTGAAAGGACGTGGAAAGATGTAGGGTGGTATCATCAGCGTAGGAGTGGATAGGGCAAGAAGTTTGGTTAAGAAGATCATTAATGAATAATAGAAAGAGAGTGGGTGACAGGACAGAACCCTGAGGAACACCACTATTAATAGATTTAGGAGAAGAACAGTGGCCGTCTACCACAGCAGCAATAGAACGGTCGGAAAGGAAACTTGAGATAAAGTTGCAGAGAGAAGGATAGAAACCGTAGGAGGGCAGTTTTGAAATCAAAGCTTTATGCCAGACTCTATCAAAAGCTTTTGATATGTCTAACGACAGCAAAAGTTTCACCGAAATCTCTAAAAGAGGATGACCAAGACTCAGTAAGGAAAGCCAGAAGATCACCAGTAGAGCGACCTTGACGGAAGCCATACTGGCGATCAGATAGAATATTGTGAAGTGACAGATGTTTAAGAATCTTCCTATTCGGGAGAGATTAAAAAACTTTAGATAAGCAAGAGATTAAAGATATAGGACGGTAGTTTGAGGATTAGAACGGTCACCCTTTTTAGGAACAGGCTGAATGTAGGCAAACTTCCAGCAAGAAGGAAAGGTAGAAGTTGATAGACAAATTTGAAAGAGTTTGGTCAGGCAAGGTGCAAGCACAGAAACAGTTTTGGAGAGCAATAGGAAAGACACCATCCGGTCTATAAGCTTTCCGAGGGTTTAGGCCAGGAAGGGCATGGAAAACATCATTACTATGAAGTTTAATCGTAAGTATGAAATAGTCAGGAGGAAGAGGAAAGGGAGGGACAAGCCCAGAATCATTCAAGGTGTTGTTATTAGCGAAGGTTTAAGAGAAGAGTTCAGCTTTAGAGACAGAAGAGATGGCAGTGGTACCATAAGGATGAAATAAAGGAGGGAAAGATGAAGAAGTGAAGTTATTGGAGATGCTTTTTGGCTAGATGTCAGAAGTCTCGAGGTGATTTTGAGTTTGAAAGATTTTGACATTTTCTATTTAAGAAGGAGTGTTTGGCAAGTTGTAAAATAAACTTGGGATAATTCCGGGCAAAAATATAAATTGCATGAGATTCAGGAGATGGAAGGCTCAAGTACTTTTTGTGGGCAATCTTTCTATCACGTATAGCACGAGAACAGGCTGTGTTAAACCAAGGTTTAGAGGTTTCAGGTTTAGAGAAACAATGAGAAATGTACACCTCCATGCCAGACACTATTACCTCTATTATGCGTTCAGCACAGAGATAGGTCTCTGACACTCAAACAGTAATCATTCCATGTAAAATCAGCATAATACTTCCACAGGTCCCCCCAACTGACAGAGGCAAAGCACCAGAGGCAACTCCGTTTTGAGGGATCCTGGAGAGGAATTGGAGAAATAGGACATGTTACGTTCATCGGTTAAACGGGTAAGATTGGCATCGGGGAGCCGGTGAACAATAACAATAAAAAAAAACACTGCAGGTTCAACTGGTGAGGAAATGCAAAGGGGGCACTTTAAAAAGCTATTTTAATAACCCATAATGAAACTGACACACATAGATATAACATGAAACATGAAACACAAATATATAACATGAAACACAGGAAAATGACATACACATATACATATAACACATAAATAAATACAACAATAAAGAACCCAACTTAATACCTAACAATAATCCTAATCCTATATGGAGGCAATGTGGAAAACACGGGACGAGGGGAAGTGATACTTATGAGGTGTCGCAGTGGTGAAGTGCTGGGTGATGGTTGATCCCACGGTAGTCCCAAGAGGCGTTGTGTTCACTGGTTGAGGCCTGGACCTCGACTTGACTTTCCAAAAAGCCGAGCTTGCTTTAACACTTCTGGTTGAGTCGAATAGGGCCGCGTGAATCCAACTTCGGGACAGTAACGGGGCCTCATGAGACGGTGACGTGGAGGGTTCATGAGACGGTGGCGTGGAAGGTTCACGAGACAGTAACGTGGAAGGGGAGGCGGAGAGGTGGCGAACGAGGTAACAAGCGGAGGAGGGGATGGTAGTGGAGTATGTTACGGGCGGGCCGTAACAGACAAGATACAGAAATGAGATTGTGATCGGAGGAGCCCAACGGAAATAGTATGGTATTAGCATAAGCAGAAGGATTAGAGGTAAAAAAGAGATCAAGAATGTTGGGTGTGTTTCCAAGACGGTCAGGAATACGAAAAGGGTGTTGCATCGGTTGCTCTAGGTTATGGAGGATATCAAGGTTTAACCCTGATTCACCAGGATGGTCAGTGAAGGAAGAGGAAAGCCAAACCTGGTAGTGAATATTGAAATCTCCAAGGATGGAGATCTCCGCAAAGGGGTAGAGAGAGAGAGAGAGAGAGAGAGAGAGAGAGAGAGAGAGAGAGAGAGAGAGAGAGAGAGAGAGAGAGAGAGAGAGAGAGAGAGAGAGAGAGAGAGAGAGAGTGTGTGTGTGTGTGTGTGTGTGTGTGTAATTCACCTCGGTTGTCTGCTGGTCACCCAGCCAGTCTTCCCCATTACTGAGCGAGCTCAGAGCTCATAGACCGATCTTCGGGTAGGACTGAGACAACAACACACTCCACACACCGGGAAAGCGAGGTCACAACCCCTCGAGTTACATCCCGTACCTATTTACTGCTAGGTGAACAGGGGCCACACATTAAGAGGCTTGCCCATTTGCCTCGCCGCTTTCCGGGACTCGAACCCGGCCCTCTCGATTGTGAGTCGAGCGTGCTAACCCCTACACTAAGCGGTGTGTGTGTGTGTGTGTGTGTGTGTGTGTGTGTGTGTGTGTGTGCGTGTGTGTGTGTGTGTGTGTGTGTAGGGACGATATTGGTAACTTGGGTGTCTCTAGTGTGTTTTGGGTTCGGCAGTGTTCCAAATTGATATGGTTTTGGTATTTTGTAAGCACGAACGATGTGTGTGTGTGTGTGTGTGTGTGTGTGTGTGTGTGTGTGTGTGTGTGTGTGTGTGTGTGTGTGTGCGAGAGAGAGAGAGAGAGAGAGAGAGAGAGAGAGAGAGAGAGAGAGAGAGAGAGAGAGAGAGAGAGAGAGAGAGAGAGAGAGAGAGAGAGAGAGAGAGAGAGAGAGAGAGAGAGAGAGAGAGAGAGGCATTTCGGGAAAATACATCAATATTATGTCCTACATTTTTTGCGACGAAATATATGGACAATATTAATAATTGTATTGTGCTGATAATTTGACAAAGAGCTTCTTGCATGAACGCATCTAAGAAGGTCAAGGTAATTAGATTATTATTTTCATGCCAATAGTGCAGCGATCCGTGAGACACCTGCCGAAGGTCACTCATTTCATTGTTCAAACCTAGTCTAATCTGAGTTGATTAATTCTCCCTCGATTTCAATAAATGAAGCACCAGCGCTTTCAAAATACATGATTGAAGTGTCGAAATTATTTATATATGTTTATTCTGAACGTGACATTGAAGGGAATGTTATGCGGGTCAGTAGGACGGTGGTGGCCTGGTTATTTTTGCCGCTGAAGGTATGTGGGCGGATTAGTAGACAAATGTATGGAGTGCAGGGGCAGGTAGGAACGCAGAGACAAAGAAGGGGGAACTGGTTTGTTTCGTGAGAGGAGGGGCGTGAAGGAAGAAGAGCGAGGATGTTTACATGGAGGAGAACAAGGAGGAGGAGAAAGGGGTAAATGATTATCATCATTATTATCACCATCACCATCACTGCCACAATCGTCACTATTGTCAATACAATTATCGTCATCGTCCTATTCACCATAATAATTAGAATATCATCATTATTGCCATCATCTCTATCATCAACATTAACACCATCATCCACACCACCACTTACAATTAAAATGAACGAAGAAAAAAAAGAAAAGAAAAAAAGTCACTCACTCTATCTACAAGCAGAAAAATAACCAAACGGAAGCCAAGACAGATGGAGAGCAGCGCCAGGAGTGCCAAGCTTCAATTAGCAACACTGAGGCTTATTGGCTGTTTGCCTCGCACACCTCCCTGCAATATATCACGCGTCACTCACTTGTACTGTACTCACTTCACGTGCACACGTCACGCACACGTCACGCATCGCCAGTATTATCAAATATTTCACTGTGACACGAAACAATTAGCAATACCAGAAACAACGCGTTTAGTTTCTAAATGCATCTTAAAAAGTAACCATTTCTTCCCAGTTCAAAGAATCGGATATAGCTGTATAACAAAAAAAATATGGTAGAATGATTAGTATTTAGGGAAAGATGTACCAAATTCGCAGTTATATTTTATGTCTATTTCTTGTATCATTTTCTGTCCTGCATCTTTTTTCACACTGCCGATCCATCTTCTTTTCTGTCTTCCTCTCTTTCTTATCCTCTGTACTTCTCCTTTACCATGTTAAATTGTACGTACATAGAGAAATGGTTGAGAATACCATTTAGTGGTGTCACCACTCACCATTACTAGCTAGCACAACATAGAACAAAGATTGAGTGATGGTGCTGTCACAGCATCATTAAGACAATTTGGTTTATCAAGAAACTAGAGCCAGCCAAAACCAAACTCATAAACCTTAGGCTTACGAGCTGCGAAAAGAATCAGTCAGAAATCCTATAACGCAATGTTCTTTCTTTCTTTCATGATCCGGTTCAATACACACAGAGCATTACACTTTACTCGTTATTTATGGATTTGTTTATGACGTTGTTACCAGTACTGCGTGTTTTGTCATTTATATACAATAAGAACATAATTGGACTTAAAATTGATCCCTGAGGCACACTATGTTTGAGAGAAGTAAAGGATGATACCGAACTATTAAAAAGAGTACATTATTTTCTAAAACTATAGGGTAACTTTTAAACCACTGAAGAGTTATTCCACAGATACCATAAATATTCAGCTTCTTTATCAAGATGGAATGTGAGATTGAGTCAAAAGCTTTAGAAAAATTATAAGATACTGAAATTTGAAAATTCTTATTGTCAATAGTATATATTTTTTTTTTTTCAAAATTGATAGATATCAAGTTCAGTGGAATAATTCTCGCAAAATTTATACTAGGCATCAAATAAAATTCTATATTTAAAAATATAGTTCATCAATCTCTTAACAACAAGCGGAAACTTGGAAATATAGATATAGGCCTATAAATTTAAATGAATCTTTTCACTTTTTTTTTTATACTGGAGTAACTCTAAGAATCTGTAGATGCTTAGGGTCGGAAAGTGTAAATGTCTGTAAAGAATACAATTAAGTACGGTTTATAAAAACTCAGATGCATTCCCTTGAACTCACAAAAGCAGTTTTGAAGATTAGGAACGCAACAAGATCGTGCAACTTGCAGGCACGACAAAGAGAGAGAGAGAGAGAGAGAGAGAATTTTATTATCTTTAGTATCCCCAAAGTATTATTATGCAAATTACAATTAACAGTCTGTAATTACAATAAACACATGAATTACAGTGGTTTCAGATGCATGTCCTCTACAGTTATCATAAATGGTTCTATAAAACTATAAACTAGAACAGCGTAAATAGAAAAAAAAAAAAATAGATAAAACAAACTACAGTAAACACCTAAGTTTAACTTAGACATTCTCTTTAAAAGAAATTCCCCAAGTCTAGCTTTAAAGACGCTAAGAGAGGATGCCTGTGTGATAGTTTGGGGAATAGTTCCACAGCTTGACTCCTACCATAGTCCCACAGTAAGTGTTAGTGCGCGGCATATACAATCTGTCTGGTGATGCTGCTGATGACAGATTGTCTAGTACTTAATGATAAAAACCTTTTAGATTAAATCCTCATAAAAATCTTAAGATATTTATCCCTAAGTCAAATACATGTATTTGACTTTGATTCTGCTTTAATCTTAGCCATTCCAGTTCTTTGAAAGATGGGGATATTTCTTTATTTCTCCCGCCGCTACTCTTGCTGCAAAATTTTGCAATTTCTGCCCGTTTGATATTACCGTATCTTAATACAATATTCAATTAAGGTTAAAACAAGTTACTTTGGTATGTTTATTTGAGCTGCCATCTATTCAACCAATATACATGAAAATACCCATAGTTTTCTTTTTTTTTTATTTATTTACCTCATCAATATGAACATCAAAAAGCATAAAACCGTCAATGTAGATTTCTAAGCTCTTTTTTACATGTGTACTTGGGTATATGGTGTTACCATTGAACCTTATCGTATGTCAGGTGGAATGTTAGATAGCAGCTGATGATTTCCTATATAAAAAAAACATTGAGCTTTAGAGGAGTAGAGCATCAGACCATTCATTCTTTAGATAATAATCTCGACATTTGGGATGAGTTTCCTCCGTGTCTTTAATGATTTAATTAAGATTTTCTAAAGTTCCCGAATGCAAAAATTGAGTATCATCCGCGTATCATGCTAGGAAACACTCAATATGTACATGTAAGTCATTTACATAGATACCAAATAAAATTTGACCAAAGATCGAACTTTGGGGGACCCCGTAACCAACAATTTTCTTTAGATATTTTGTTTTCAAGACGATCTGACATACTTTAGTTATTCAAATAATTGTCGAACCAAAAACAATAATCTTTTAATAAACATTTATTTAGCAGGATTTTATGATTGACTGTGTCAAATGCTTTCGAGAGGTCACTCAAAGTTAACAAAAATACTTTCTTTTTGTTGGATTCTAAGTAAATGAAAACTGTTTGGCAACATTTTTTTCAAGTATTTTAGATATGATGGGCAGTATAGATACGGGTCTGTAATTATAATACTGTCAGAATCACCATTTTTGTATACAGGAACAACCAGTGCATGCTTCCAGGCTTCAGGGAATAATCCTTTCACCACAGATGTATAGGAGCGTTCGCGTTAGGTGAATGCTTAGTACATACCACCAGAATCTTCATTTCAGATTCGAAAAAAAAATCACTTTGCGGGCAATCATATAGAATCCCTTTCTGCTAGTGTTTTCATTGATTAAGATAAGAAAATAATTCGATCATACATTTTTCGTTAAAAAATCATAGATTGAGTTTCCATTAAGAATTTCAACCAAAGCTTGTGACGATCCATCAATTACATATTATTTGAATGAAGGCTAAGAAATGCACGTATTTTACCGTATATATATAGTTTCCTTGATTTTTAAATGTATTTAAAAGCACTATGAAGTACTCTTACACGAATTAAAAAGAAAAAAAGTGTATTGAAATATTATGTTGTTGCCTGCAGTACGACACTTTCGACGACCAAAACAAACACGGGTATTTGGCTGCTCCTCAGACCTCCAAGTAGAGCCAGCTTTCTTTTTATCATAACGAGGACACTCAAGTATGGAGAAGGACATAAAGAAGTGGACGGTGGCTAGTCTCAAGCACTACTTGAAGGCACGGGCAATACCACACTCGGGATATTCAAAAGATGCCCTTGTGCACATGGTGGAGAAGGCTACTAACAACCCGCAGCTGACCAGCATCACAGAAGATAATGATGGAGAAGAAACCAACATAAGGAGGAGGACAGTAGAAGTAAATGGGACGTGCATAACTTTTCCTGATCCATATACACTGACTGAATGGGACACTAATCTCATAACATTACCACCTGTGACATCAGCACAATGCCTCAAATATCTACTCTCCAAAATGAGGTGGACATCAGAACGTGCTATAGCGTATGAGAAGGAGAGAGGATACCAACTATTTCTGGATAAGCATGTTACTGATGTCATTCTGAAGCATGGGTTTTTGAGGGTCGACCGGTCAACTCGAGTCCTTGTTTATGGTCCTTCGGTGATTTCGGCGGATCACGATTCGGAAATAAAGTATTGTTTCTCTGTTTTATTACACAAACAATTTCTAAACAACGTAAATGAAATATAAATTAACATAAAGTTTACATGAATCAAATGCATTACTTTTTGTCGAAAAGAAATGCTTACGGATTAAGTTAAGAATATAATGCAAAACTACTGGTACGGCTAATGGCGTTTTCGGCGATCTGGTGCACCGCATTGGTTCGTACGCCTGGCAGGGTGTTTTCAGAATAAAGAAACCACTCTCAGTAGAAATATAATACATGTCAATTGTATCTCTTATTTTCTTGTATTATTGCTACATAGACTACTCACTATTAATGCATCCTCCAATTTTTTACGTTCCTTATAATGATGTGGGAAGCAAATACATGCACTATGGATTTCACTTTATATATGGCATATTAGTGCATCACATGCGTTTTGATATATATATATAAACTACTTCTTTGAGTTATTTAATATGTTATAAAATTGGTTTCTTGACAAAGAGATTGCATCATATGTAGTATTAATTAAATAAAAAGTAAATAGCCACCCATGATGCCCGTAAAAGAAAACGGAAAATGACTCATTGGTAACTGAATCGCCTTAACGCGAACGCTCCTATTGACGATACACGCGAGGAACGTAAGTATGACCCAGAGCGCTTCCCTTAGGAACTTTAACCCAATACCATCAAAACCGATAGAGCTAGTTGCATTAAGATCTTTGACTGTTACTATAACGGTGTTATTATCTACGGGTTCAGGCCTAAAAGCAGAGATGAAGTTGATACTAGAATGAGGAATTTGGATGATAGATTTAGTTAATTCTTTCTACAAAAGAAATTATTGAACTCTTCGGCTTTATCACTTAGATTATCAAAATTTTATACTTTGTGTTGATTTTTGTGAATAGGGATAGTTTCATTAATGTCAGTCAGAGGAGGAAAGTTGTGGAGACAAAAAGCTTTTGATTCCACCCTATCTACTTAAGTATTAAAACTGTGTGAGTGAAACAGCCCCAAACATGCGAAGAGTATAGTACAAGGACGGATAAGGCCCTTGTACAGATTTAGCAGTTGGAGGGGTGAGAAAAACTGACGAGACGCCTCAGAACGCATAACTTCAAAGAAGCTGTTTTAGCAAGAGATGAGATGTGAAGTTTCCAGTTAAGATTATGAGTAAAGGACTGCCAGAGGATCAGTGTAGGAGAGGGAGACAGTTGAATGTCATTGAAGAAGAAGGGATAGTTGTCTGGAAGGTTGTGTCGAGTTGATAGATAGAGAATTGAGTTTTTAAGGCATTGAACACTACTATGTTTTCTCCATCCCAATCAGAAATTTTAGAAAGATTAAGAATCAGGCGTTCTGTGGCGTCCCTGCGTGATCTGTTGACTTTCTGAAGGGTTGGTCGTCTCCGAAAGGACGTGGAAAGATTGAGGTATCATCAATGTAGGAGTGGACAGGGCAAGACGTTTGGTTAAGATCATTAATAATAATTGAAAGGTGACAGGAAAGAAGCCCTGAGGAAGACCATTGTCAATAGATTTAGGAGAACAGTGGCCGTCTACCATGGCTGCAATAGAATGGTCAGAAAGAAAACTTGAGATAAAGTTGCAGAAAGAAGGATAGAAACCGTAGTAAGGCAGTTTTAAAATCAAAGCGTTTAGCCAAAAAGCTTTTGATATGTCTAACGCGACAGCACTTCTGCTCATACATGTGTTGGTAGCTTTGCTTCCAGAGCATCCAGAATGTTTACGGGGGATGTTTGTGGACTCAGTCAATCCTAGGTTTATCACTGGGTTTGGTTACCCATACATTTGGTTGTTGAGTAACATATTCTGTTTGAATTGGAAGATTTTTAGGTAGATATCGACCCACCAGACCTACGCACCAGTATTTGCAGCCTCTGTGACTGATCTTTATACATGTAGTCCCTACCTTTATCATTAGTTTCCCACAACTAATATTTTAACTCTAAAAGTAATGATACATCTAATAATCGTGTGAGAGTGAAGAGTATAAGGATTTCGTAGTGGATCCTTAAAAAGGGATCTCAATGCATAACCTTGACCTGCTACAACAAGTACACAGCCTTCTTCTTTGAAAAGAAAAAATAAATCCTTGTTCTCCAACTTCCATAAACGTAACAAAAGTTAACATTATTTGACCCATTACAACGCCTGTTTTTCCACATTTGCCTGTTGTTCCACCTCTTCAATCCTCTTTATGTTTTCTTCGTTAGTCCATTCCATCTTTGGCAAGACTGCAGGTCAGACGAGACCCACCCTCCTGGTCAGAACAGATGATTCCCACTCTCACTAGTCCTGGCAAGCCGAGCAGGGTGGTGGTCCTCGACACGGGTTCCACCAAAGCCATCCTTCTTTGAGGGAGGTGGGCTGAATTTCCAGGTCCTAGGTTCCCTGAGTCATACTTCATAGCCCCCAGGACTGCGGTGATCTCTGCTACAGCTGCTGGACCAGTGCACCAGCTCTGCAGTGTCTCAGCGCTACATCTCTACTCAGGCTGCAAAAGAGTTTATGGGCAGTAATCAGGTTCCTTACTTAACTCAGTGGTTTATGCACTGTTCCCTATTTAACACTCCTCTATGTAACGTCTCACAGGCCTGCGTTGTCGTGCTCGGTTTCTCTATGTGATCCTCATTCTCGGAGGCTAACACGACTTCGCTTATAATGTCTGTAACCTTCGTCACCCACGGTGGATTGTGTCACCAGTAAATGTATTTTTCAGATCCTGTGACACTCCTCCCTGTGCCACTTTCTTCACTTCATAAGGTCCAATCCACTTAATACCATGTTTTCTTTCTATGTAAGAGCTAATGTGTTCCTTTTTCACCAGACACGATTGATCTTTTTCCCAAAATTTGCTCTCCCTAATCACTTTCTACTGTTCTCACTGGATGTTTGCTTCACCACATCAAGAACGAAATTAATATCTATTTCGTCATCCACTTGTGATAGTGTCGTCCCTACAAATCTAGCAGCATGGCGATTAAACATGAGGGAGTGTGGTTGCTCTCCCGTGGTCACGGTACCTTCTGATACTGAGTGAGACACTTGAGGCATTTAGTTGGTTGACCCTTGCTAAGACTTGTTAAGACTGACTTCAGAGGCATTCGGTGATGGAGTTCCTTTGAGGATGGTATGGGGTAGAGTAGGTTAAATTGATCCCTTGGACTTGACAGAAGTTCGCCATCAGGTGAGAACGAAATTCGCAGGATTTGTCAGCCAGGAGTGTCATCGGCACCCCATAGTCCCTAACATAGGATTTAATATTCCTAACTACCTTCTCCGCCTGTCTAGAACGTCATTTCAACAATTTTACAAACTACGAAAAATGATCTACCACAGTTAAAGCATACCTATGACCTCAGTCGCAGAAGCAGGCCAGGACAAAAGGGTGTGATCACTGTTCACGTAAAGGACATACCTCTGGTACTTATCACGTCAGGAATGACGACTTAAAACAGGAGCGTCTCATGCAGCGGCTCCTCGCGTTGGAAAGGCACACAGCTACATCTTTCCCACTCTTTCACCCAACTTCAGCCCCTGTCACAACCTTGCCTATTCTTTCCTCTACTCCTCCTCACCAGTATCAGCAGTCGGCCGCGGACTCTTACCACCACCTCGGACTCACAGGCCTCGCTCACTACCGTCCCTCAGTCAGCTTGTCCCCGCCATCAACTAAAGGCCGTCTCAAGCAACGTCCGTGGTCTCCGGACGAACTTTGCAGACTTATACCATAACTGTGCTCAACGACACAATGCAGACATTGTTGTGGTGACCAAGACAGGACTAAATAGTGAGGTGGACCCCACGTATGGTCGAATGCTTGGCTTCACCCACTGGGCGAGAAAGGACAGCCAGGAGCGAGCAGGAGGTGGTGTGGCTGTCTGTTTCTGGGAAGGAATGCAGGCTCAGCAACTTGACACAGACATGCCTCCACTGATGGAGGTGATGTACTTCCGAGTAATGCTGGCAGACCGCTCAGGCCTCCTGCTATGTGCCCTGTAACGCCCCCCAGCAATAGAAACCTGACTCACTCCTGTACCTGACTGAGGCCTTGGACAACCTGATGCTGGTACACAGCTGCAGCCATGTGTTGATTGTGGGAAATCTCAATGACCACCTGGAAAGAGACGCCTACGAGAACCTCCTGGAGGTGCAGGGTCTGACAGATCATGTCACCTTCCCCACACATGAACGAGGAGGGACGCTGGACCCTGTCATCTCAGGCTACCAGGCAGACAGTCTTCAGTGCCATAGGCTGGAACTCATGGGCAGCTCTGACCATTACGTTTTACTGACGCAGTTGGACGTTGGTGTGGCTCAAGACGAGGCTACCACCCGCACCATCTGGCTGTGGAATAAAGCAAACTGGGCTCCCCTGCACCGCGAACTGAGCCACACCCCGTGGGCCACTCTGCTACAGGGCGGGACAGAGAGTGGTGAAACACTTGCACTCACCTCTCACCTCGGCACCCTCGAGAGACGCCACGCCCCACACAGGAAGTACGCCACCATAACCATGGTTTGGCTATCATTGCCGTGTTGCTGCCAAGGCAAAATACACTGCCGGGCTCCGCTACAAGAAGAACCTGACTCGACGTAACAAGGACATACACAGGGCGGCATGCAGGAGGATAGTGGTAACCAGCAAATGGGTGATAAAAAGTGGGAGGAAAACCTTCGCCGGAAACTGTGTTGCCCAGGCGTAGGAAACATATCTTGTTGGTCACTTGTTAAGGACAAACAGGGAACCGACCACCAAGAATCCATCCCTCCTCTTAGCAAGCAGGATAGTACTGTCACTACCAGCAGTAAGGAGAATACCCAGCTTCTGGCTTCCTTGTTTTCTGGAAAAATTAAGCTGGGACACCCACAGCAACCCTCACCTCAGCTGGTTCAACAGTGTGAGAAAACTGTCACCATGGTGGAGGTGATGCATCAGCAGGTGATGCGCTTACTACAAGGGCTGGATACACAGAAAGCCACCGGCCCTGATGATGTCAGCCCGCACCTGCTGAAGCGATGCTCCCAAGAATTGGCCGTCCCTCTCACCTAAGTCATCAATTGTCTAGACTCTAAAGTCTCATTTGACTTGTGAACTAAATGGCCTAAGTACCAATCGCTTAGGAACCAATAGACTGTAAACCACTCTTCCGAATAAGCACCCATCCTGGCGGTGGCGTAGTGGATAAGGTGGTAAGTGTGGGATCGGGCAGACGTCCACACGTAGGTTCGAATCTCACCACATACTGCTTTGAAGCTATGCCACTTGTGGAGTGGTTTAAAGTTACCTATATGTCACCATGATACCTAGACTCTAGGTGGTTACACCAAAGATGCGCTTGAGTGGTGATATAGGCTCTAATATGGGTATCACTACAAATAAAATTGCCTGTGCCACTAATAGGCAGAAGCTGAACAGCGCTTCCCACATATATTCTTCAAGTATGCCTACAGGCGTTATAGGCCACAACATGAAAAAAAAGTGGACAGCCTTTGGATTTATCAAGGCCCTGCAGATGCGGACAGACTTTTTTTATTGACCTGTCTGGGCTCACACAGTCCCTAAAGAAAAAAATCTCCGGGAGAAGGTGACGAGGTCGTCTTTGACGTCTATGAAGGTGACAAGGGACCTGAGGCGAGAAACGTGGTGTGGAGAGTTGCAAGCTCTCACTCACCACCTAAGGGCGCACGCAATCAAACCATGGTGCGTGACGAACTCTACAAGCAAAAATTTTTCATTGCATAGATGATGCTAAAGACATTGCCGGGGTCGATCACCGCCAGCTGCAAAATCTGATTCCAGTCCTACTGCAGCATAATAACCTCTCGGGTATTCATACACCTGGGATGATTTTCGCCACTCAACGTCCATCTAAGAAGCCACCGCGACGAGACCAGAAGCCTGGACAAGACGCTAGACCCCCCAGTCAAGCAACCCTGGCGGAGAAAGCAAACGTGACTTGCATGACATAACTTTCTCTTTGGAACATCATTTTTTTTTTCATATTTTACACACATACACCGGCTATGTCATGTATCCCTCATTGTACCATATCATTTTTACCTATTCTTTTGGAAAGAAATACTGTACCCTAGGAGCACCACACACTCTGGTTGACCATTACTGCTAGATGTGACGGGAGAGCACGAGTATATTCTCAAGACTCAAGAATCCCAAGAATTGTATGGTTTGACGCAAATCAGATATTTTACTCCCTAGATTCTGTCCTCCCGCAGCACAATTAAATATTTCTTTAAAAAGTATTCGAATTACGTAATAGCTTATTATGTAGAATGAACATAAACATGTTTTTTTTTTTTTTTTTTTGTAGGAAGTGATGAGGACAAACCAACCTCAATGACAACGACGGGCCATCGTTGTCATTTCAAGGATTTTAATCATGTTTAGAACTATACTTCTCTTTAATCAAAGGGAAATTAATAATTCAGTTAAGCAACCAACACAATTTATCTTAATTACCTATTGTGAAAAATTTGATAACGGCATAACATTTGAAAGCTGTATGTAATATTGATTAGATAAAGATTATGTTTTGCTAAACTATATTGTGAGAAGGTGAGAGGCAGGAGACTGGCACTAATGACGCAGGTATAGCTTTAAAGCAAGCAGTGTGGGGGCGGGTGAGGTGGCAGGATAGGAGGTTTGGGGAAGCCCCTCGCCAAGCCTTTCTCTGCTCCTCCTTAGATAAGCAGCTGCCTTCTGTACACAGGATTGCAACTGTGTCAAATAATTTTTTTAACTATAGGTCAACATAAATACATTTTTTAATCAGGTGTTTCTATTATAGCTTGGAAAATAAAGGGGGGGAAAGAAAATCAAATAGCACAGTGCATAGGAAGGAATGGAATGTCATTGCAACAAGAAAATGATTGAAGAATTCATCATGCTCCATACATTTTCCATTAAATATTTTCCGTGGGAGAAAAGATGCATTCGAAAACAAATGGAATGTATAAATGGTTTTGATTTCAGAAGATGCTATATGGAGGAGTTTTCTATCCCTGCAATATACTACCTATTTCTCCTTTCTGCACCCTCTCTTTGCTTTATGAATAAGGGATATGCCATATATACTTATGGCAACAATACTGGATTGGGATAATATTTTTATATCGGTGGGATTAATGGGATTAATTAAGTGGGATTTATGTTTAAGCTGTAGCTATGTAGTCCAACTGTTGTTGGTGGATAACGAGGATGATTTTGCAGAAAACCCTCGCTCTCTCTTTCCATCAGTATAATGAGAATCTTCATACAAATACATCTTTTCTTAGATTTAAAATGTTATGATAACACAATGCACGACTAAATAAAAAGATAAATTTGTCTACTGTCAAACATTTTCTATTCTTTTATTCTTGTTTTGAACTGAAAGAAAACGAAAGTCTCATTAGAGGGATAACTACTCCTACTACTACTACTACTACTACTACTACTACTACTACTAATACTCCACCCCATGTTTATTGATGCGTCAATTACTCCACTACTTGGAGGTCATTAGCCCCAACTCTCGCTAATGACTGTGGCATCCAACCATATCTATTACTCTATAATATAAACATTAGTTGTTAGCTATAAATTCACTCTACCTCTACTCTATCTACTCTTATGCCACTCTCCACCACTGTAGCCTCGCAGTCAAGGCCACTTAAATCTGCAGGTATGGGAGTAATGCCTTGTCCCCTGAGACACAGGAGGGCTGATCTGAGGAGGGAGAATGAAAGACACCTCATCCATGCGACGACATGGCTCCTTGGCTGGTGCTTCTTTTCTGCCATTAGGTCGGCTAGTCTTGAGTTGAAGCACTACTACTACTACCACTACTACTACACTACTACTTTACTGCTAACTGCTATTACTACTGTACTACTACTGCTTACTGCTCTCACTGCTATCTACTGCTGCTACTGCTGCTGCTGCTGCTGTCTGCTACCACTGCTGCTGCTGCTGCTGCAACTGCTGCTGCTGACTGCTGCCACTGCTGCTGCTGCAACTACTGCTGCTGCTGCTCACTGCTGCCAACCACTGCTGCTCTGCAACAACATGCTACTGCATCTGACCTGCTGCTGCTGCTGCTTCAACAACAACAACAACTGCTGCTAACAACAACTGCACACTCAACAACCACCAACCACTGTCACAACTGTAACACTGCTCCACCACACTGCTCCACAACCAACAACAACACCACCACAATAACTCACTTACAACAATCTGCTCTGTCACCACCACTGACAACACATCACAACAACAACTGGTTCACAACAACACACCATTTAACACAACAACAACAACACACAACAACAACACACAACCACCTCACCACCACCACCAACACTGCCACCAACATGCTGCTGCTGCTTTCTGCACCACCACCTTGTTCCCACTGCCACCACAACCACTGCTGACCAACTGCAACACCTGCTTGCTGCTGCATGCTGCTGCACCTGCTGCTGCACTGCTGCTGCAACACTGCTCACTGCTGCTGCTTCTGCTACTGCTGCTGCTGCTGCACCACTGTGCTGTGCTTTGCTGCTGCACCACAACTGCTGCTGCTGCTACTGCTCAAACTGCTCTCACTGCTACATGCACTGCTACTGCTGCTGCTGCTCACTACTGCTGCTACCACTACTCACTGCTCTGCTGGTCTGCTACCACTGCTGCTACTGCTGCTGCTGCTGCTACTACTGCTGCTACTGCTGCTGCTACTGCTACTACTACTACTGCTACTACTGCTGCTACTACTACTACTGCTACTGCTACTACTGCTACTGCTGCTGCTACTACTGCTACTGCTGCTACTTTTTTACGTAGGAAAGGGCCAGCCAAGGGTAAAAAAGAAAGTTAGAAAAAGCCCACTTGAGCGCTGGCTCTCCAAAGAGTTAAAAAAGTGCCAAAACCGTCAGCCAGAATTAGGGGAGCAAATGCCTCGATACCTCCCTCTTAAAAGAAGACAAGTTGTAGGAATTAAAAAATACAGATGCAGGGAGGGAGTTCCAGAGTTTACCAGTGAAAGGGATGAATGATTGAGCGTACTGGTTAACTCTTGCATTAGAGAGTTGGACAGAATAGGGATGAGAGGAAGAAGAAAACCTTGTGCAGCGTGGCCGCAGGAGGAGGGGAGGCATGCAGTTAACAAGATCAGTAGAACAGTTACCATGAAAATTGCGATAAAATATAGAAAGGGATACAACATTTCGGCGGTGAGAAAGAGACTGAAGACAGTTAGTAAGAGGAGGGCAGTTGATGAGACGAAGAGCTTTCGATTCCACCCTATCAAGCAAAGCTGTACTCCATACAGGGACGGATAAGGCCCTTATTGTTACGGCCCACCCGTAACATACTCCACTACCATCCCCTCCTCCGCTTGTTACCTCGTTCGCCACTTCTCCGCGTCCACTTCCACGTCACCGTCTTGTGAACCTTCCACGCCACCGTCTCATGAACCCTCCACATCACCGTTTCATGAAGCCCCGCTACTGTCCCGAAATTGGATTCACGCGGCGCCATTCGACTCAACCGGAAGTGTTAAGCCAGCTCTTGGCTTTCTGGAAGTCAGTTGAGGTCTAGGCCTCAACCAGTGAACACAACGTCTCTTGGGTCTACCGTGGGATCAACCATCACCCAGCACTTCACCACTGCGACACCGCATAAGTATCACTTCCCCTCGTCCGTGTTTTCCACATTGCCTCCATATAGGATTAGGATTATTGTTAGGTATTAAGTTGGGTTCTTTATTGTTGTATTTATTTATGTGTTATATGTAATTGTGTATGTCATTTTCCTGTGTTTCATGTTATATCTGTGTTTCATGTTTCATGCTATATCTATTTGTGTCAGTTTCATTATGGGTTATTAAAATAGCTTTTGAAAGTGCCCGCTTTTGCATTTCCTCACCAGTTGTACCTGAAGTGTTTTTTTTTATTGTTATTGTTCACCGGCTGCCCGATGCCAATCTTACTAGTTTAACCGGTGAACGTAACAATTGGCGACCGTGACAGGATCATTATAACCCATGTTCAGTGTTCCATTTTTCCAGTGACTTTTTTTCTGTGATTACTTGTGTTTCTGTGGTGTTGTAACTTTGATGTGTTTTTTTTTCTGTGACTTACTCTGGGTGTGGTTTAAATTTATCTTTGTGCGATCAAGTGGCTCCTTTTGGGTTAAAAGTGCTTCGTGACTTTCATTGGTATCGCATAGCAGTGGTAGAGCAGGAAACCAGGTAGAAAGGCGTGTTCACCGATAGCACTTATCTCTATTTTTTGCACATAGGCAGGTGTGTAATAAGTGTTATCCAAGTGTTGGGATCATCATATGTTCATGCGAACCCTCAATCCCCTCACTTCACGGATAATTTTTCTCGCTAGTTAGAATCGGCCATTTTAACTAGTCTCTCAGACTAATCCGCCTCCTTATCAATAACAAGTCTCAGTACAATTCGCTCCTCACTCTCAAGTCTCGTAACTAGAGTAATCCGGATCCCTCTTAATGCCGTAACTCTCTAGTTAACCCCTCCTTAGTGATTGTACCCATAAGTGTTTACTTAAGTATAATCTAGGTAATTTCCAAGGTTGCCTTTATTATCACTCTGCCAAGTTCCTCACTCTAAGTAATTCGCTTATAACTTTTTTTGTGTTGTTTAACATCTATTTAATATGGCTTCCGCTCAGTTTAAAGTTGAAGATTTTTGTGCCGACCCTTCTCTGGAACAACTTAAAGATGCTAATATAAAGAAGGTCCAATGGAAAGCCATCGCTAAACATTTTGATGTTCCCATCATGTCTCAGATGACTAAAGAGGTCATTAAGAATGTAGCTGTTGAACATCTAGTGCAAGAAGGTCAGTTGCTAGGAAATGCCATAGAAGAGTTAACTCCCATGTCAGCCTCTACGAGGACTATAATACACAGTCCCCAGGAAGAACAGGATAAGAGTAGGATAAGTCAGTGGGAAATTGAGAAGCTTAAACTAGAATACCGGATGCAGGAAAAACAAATGCAACTACAGGCAGAAAAAGAAGATAAAGATAAAGAGAGAGAATTACGGGAAAGACAAATGCAACTACAGGAAAAACAAATGCAACTACAGGCAGAAAAGGAAGAGAGGGAATTTCAGTTACAACTTAAAAGGCATTAGAAAGCGTCAGAAATTCAGGAGTTAGCCCTACGAAATGACGCTAAGTTTAGAGGGGAAGAAATAGATATAAAGAAAAAGTTAGCAAGCTTTAATCCTGCTACAGCTGCTCCGCTAGTTCCCCCTTTTGATGAATCTGATGTTGATGGGTCATTTCGCGCTTTTGAGAGCATTGCTAATAGGAATAAATGGCTCAAGGATCAGTGGGTGTCTCTCCTTGTCCCCAAGCTAGTAGGAAAAGCTTATAGGGTATACAACGGCCTTAGTGATGAGGAAGAATATGAAGAGATCAAAGGTAACATTCTAGACGCCTACTCTATCACTTCTGATGGATACAGACAACAGTTTCGAAAGTATGTGAAGCCAGAGTCTCACACCTATGTTGAATTTGCTAGTGAAAAACTAAGACAATTTAAGAAATATTTAGCCGCCCTTAACATTACCACCTTTTCGGAGTTGCTCAATCTAATGGTCCTGGAAGAATGGAAGAACAAGTTACCCTTTAATATTCTGAGGCATGTGGAAGAACGGGGAGAGAGTGATCTTATGTCTGCCGCTAAAGTGGCTGACGCGTTTGCTTTGTTGATGGGATCCCTGGGTAGTAGAGGTCGTGGTTCACTATCTAATGTTAGGTCCTCCTTTGGGGAAGGTTTTGGGGGCGCGGGTGGTAAGCCGACCGGATTCTCGCCAAATGCATATAATTCCCCCTGGTGTACATACTGTAAGAAACCAGGACACACGATCCAAAAATGTAGACACCCAAATTGCAAGGCCTCTCAACGTCAACTTTCTCTTGTGGCCCCTAAACCTAACACATTTGAGAACAAGAAACCAGTGGCCCTAGCTAACCCTGTCAACTCTCCTCTAGAACTTTATGACTCGTACATGTAGCAAGGTAAAGTGTCCCTGACTGATGGTAAAGACAAGGCAATAAATGTCAAGGTTCTGCGTAATACAGGTGCTGCCCAATCCATCTTAAGGGAAGATGTCATCCCTAACATCAAGCAGGCTTTCAATGGGGAGAAGGTGATCCTTACAGGTCTCGAATCGCAGCTCTCCTATCCCTTGGCTAATATTAGCTTACAGTGCCCGTTCATTTCAGGAGAGGTTGAGGTAGCCATTAAACCTGGTGAACTGCCAGTACCGGGGTACTGGGTCATGATCTTGCGGGTAACTTGGCTGTTCCAAACTTAATTGTTCTTGATTCTCCCTTAACAGAAAGTCCCACCAAGACCCTGGACGAAACATCCCCTCACTTCTTCCCAGTGTGTGCAGTCACCAGGTCTCAGTCTAAGTCCCCTGCCCTTTCATCACCTTCTCCACCAATGATTGCCTTTACTGACAACTTGTACAATAACATCATTTCAAAGAAGAATTTGATTAATGCTCAGGAACAGGATCTCACTTTGGCTAAGATCAGACATGTTGCCAGTGAGACAAAGGATATGTCTGAATTGCCTTGTTTTTATTATCAGGAAGGAGTCCTGATGCGTGCCTACAGACCTCCTGAACTGAAACAACTAGACACCTGGTCAGAAACACATCAAGTTGTCATCCCTTTGTCTGTAAGACCAGCCATTATAGAACTAGCTCATGATGGATTGTCAGGTCATCTAGGCATCCAAAAAACCTACAAGAAGCCTCTTCAACATTTGTTTTGGCCAGGAATGAAAAAGAATGTGTCACACTATGTAAAAACATGTCACATATGTCAAATTGTGGATAAGCCTAACGAACGCCTTGTGCCAGCTCCTCTGACGCCTATTCCAGTTCAGACGGAGCCCTTCGAAAAGATCATTCTAGACTGCGTAGGGCCCTTACCCAAAACCAAACGAGGGAATCAGTATTTGTTAACCCTCATGGATCCCACTACCAGGTACCTTGAAGCATTCCCTCTTAAGAACATCACATCAAAGACCATTGTAAAACATCTAATACATTTTTTCACCTCGGTAGGAATTCCAAAACAAATTCAGTCTGACAAGGGTAGCAATTTCACTAGCAATTTTTTCCAACAAAAAGTGAATGAACTAAACACCGACCATGTTACCTCCTCGGCTTACCACCCCTAATCCCAAGGCTGTCTGGAGAGGTTTCACCAAACATTAAAATCCATGATGAAGAAGTATTGCTTGGAGCATCAAGGAGACTTGGATGAAAGTATTTCTTTCCTTCTCTTCGCTTTAAAAGAATCTTCTCAAGATTCTTTAGGTTACTCCGCTTTTGAATTACTCTATGGTAGACAGATCAGGGGGCCTCTCAAAATATTAAAGGATCAATGGTTTACTCAAAATACTCCTTCAAGCCCCAGTGTGTCTGACTACATCAGTAACCTTAAGAATAAAATCAGTGAAGTCAGATCTTTGCTAAATCAAACTTTCTCAAATCTCAAACTAAAATGCAACATAATTCTCTTCCCAAATCTGTCATGAGAAGTTTCAAACCAGGAGACAAGGTTTTACTTTTTCTCCCTACTCCAGGCAATACTCTTCACAGTAAGTTCATGGGACTTTATGTTGTGGCTCAAAATCTAAGTCCATTAAATTATGTGGTCCACACTCCTGACCGTCGTAAGGATTCCCAACTAGTTCATATTAATCTAATGAAACCTTACCACTCCAGAGAACCAGAGGACGACTTGTCTCGCACTGTACCTGTATGTCTGGTAGGGAAGGAGTCTGGTCCTGTGCCCCCCGAGGAAGAGTCCGACATCGAATTCCTCTTCTCGTCACCTAAAGGACGTCCCTCAAACAGCCAAATCATGTCCAACCTTGAAGAGGTGTTTCCTTCCTTAACACCTTCACAACAGTTTGGTCTTAAAAAGTTATTGCTAGACTTTTCAGAAATCACAGGTGACCTTCCAGGACTTTGTAATACTATCCAACATGACATAACATTAATAACTAATGACATCAAGCCTATAAGACAACCAGCCTATCGCATTTCACCCATTAAAAGAGACTTGATGAAAAAAGAGGTAGACTATCTGCTCTGTCATCACCTTGCAGAACCTAGTATATCCACCTGGGCTTCTCCCTACCTGTTAACATCTAAGCCAGATGGTAGTAGTCGATTTTGCAATGACTACAGGAAATTTAATAAAGTGACGGTACCAGACTCCTACCCATTGCCCTTGATAGAGGACCTTATAGATAACATAGGAGTGGCCAAATTTGTAACCACCATAGATTTACTTAAGGGTTACTACCAGATTCCCCTCTCGGACGAGGCCCGAATAATATCCGCCTTCATCACCCCCTTCGGACTATACCAATACACAGTGATGCCCTTCGGCTTGTCTAATGCTTCCGCCACCTTTCAGAGGGCTATAAATTACATCACCCAAGACTTGGAGGGAACAGCTGCATATCTGGACGACCTGGTGGTGACTTCGGACGACTGGGTGACACATCTGACCCGTCTTCGGAGGCTGATGGGTCGGTTCCAGGAAGCCGGGCTTACAATCAACCTGGCCAAGTCCACCTTCGGGAAGTCTACGGTGGTCTACCTGGGACATGTGATAGGGAACGGCAAGGTTCGCCCCAAGAGAGCTAACGTGGAGGCCATCCTTGGCTTCCCTGTGCCTACCACCAGGAAAGTTCTCATGAGGTTCTTGGGGATGGCTGGTTTCTACAGAAGATTCTGTATGAACTTCTCCACCCTGGCCGCCCCCCTGACGGACCTTATCAGCACTTCCGTCCCCTTCCACTGGACCCGGACCTGTGACCAAGCCTTCCAACACCTCAAGGCGTTTCTCTCCTCGGAACCAGTGGTCTGGACGCCGGATCACTATCGCCCTTTCCATCTACAAGTGGACGCGAGTGGAGTTGGAGTGGGTGCTGTCCTACTACAAACGGACCCCACAAGCGGCATCCTCCATCGCATCGCAAATCACTCCACCAAGCTGAAGAAACATCAACTCAACTACTCCACCATCGAGAAGGAGGCTCTGGCACTCGTCCTGGCGCTCCAACGTTTTGAGTGCTACCTTCATCCTAGTCCTCAAACTACGAAGGTCTTCACCGATCACAATCCTCTGGCCTTCCTTCACACCATGAAGAACCGAAACCAACGCATTCTTAGGTGGGCCTTGTTAACTCAACCCTTCAACTTGGAAGTCCACCATATCAAGGGGGTGGACAACATCATCGCCGACGCCTTATCAAGAACTTCCGTCTCACCTCCTTCATGAGCCCATTACGGAGGTCTTAGGGGGGAGGAAATGTTACGGCCCGCCCGTAACATACTCCACTACCATCCCCTCCTCCGCTTGTTACCTCGTTCGCCATCTCTCCACCTCCCTTCCACATCACCGTCTCGTGAACCTTCCACGCCACCGTCTCATGAACCCTCCACGTCACCGTTTCATGAAGCCCCGCTACTGTCCCGAAGTTGGATTCACGCGGCCCCATTCGACTCAACCGGAAGTTGGCTTTCTGGAAGTCAGTTGAGGTCCAGGCCTCAACCAGTGAACACAACGCCTCTTGGGTCTACCGTGGGATCAACCATCACCCAGCACTTCACCACTGCGACACCGCATAAGTATCACTTCCCCTCGTCCGTGTTTTCCACATTGCCTCCATATAGGATTAGGATTATTGTTAGGTATTAAGTTGCGTTCCTTATTGTTGTATTTATTTATGTGTTATATGTAATTGTGTATGTCATTTTCCTGTGTTTCATGTTATATCTGTGTTTCATGTTTCATATTATATCTATTTGTGTCAGTTTCATTATGAGTTATGAAAATAGCTTTTTAATATGCCCCCTTTTTCATTTCCTCACCAGTTGTACCTGCAGTGTTTTTTTTTTATTGTTATTGTTCACCGGCTCCCCGATGCCAATCTTACCAGTTTAACCGGTGAACGTAACAATATAGTACGTGTGTGTGTGTGTGTGTGTGTGTGTGTGTGTGTGTGTGTGTGTGTGTGTGTGTGTGTGTGTGTGTGCCAGAACAGGCTGAGTTAAACCAAGGTTTAGAAGGTTTAGGTTGAGAAAAAGAATGAGGAATGTACATTTCCATGGCAGATACTAACACCTCTGTTATGCGTTCAACACAAAGAGATGGGTCTCTGACACGGAAGCAATAATCATTCCAGGGAAAATCAGCATAATACCTCCTCAGGTCCCCCCAACTGGCAGAGGCAAAACGCCAAAGGCACCTTTGCTTTGGGGGATCCTGCGGAGGGATTGGAAAAATAGGACAAAAACAGAAATGAGATTGTGATCGGAGGAGCCCAACGGAGATGAAAGGGTGACAGCATAAGCAGAAGGGTTAGAGGTTTAGGAAGTGATCAAAAGTGTTAGGCGTGTCTCCAAGACGGCCAGGAATACGAGTAGGGTGTTGAACCAGTTGCTCTAGGTCATGGAGGATAGCAAAGTTGAAGGCTAGTTCACCAGGGTGGTCAGTGAAGGGAGAGGAAAGCCAAAACTGGCGGTGAACATTGAAATCTCCAAGAATGGAAATCTCAGCGAAAGGGTAGAGGGACAGAATGTGCTCCACTTTAGAAGTTAAGTAGTCGAAGAAATTACTATAGTCAGAAGAGTTAGGGGAGAGATAAACAGCACAGATGAATTTAGTTTAAGAGTGACTGTTAAGTCGTAGCCAGATGATGGAAAATTCGGAAGACTCAAAAGCGAGGGCACGAGAGCAAGTTAAGTCGTTGCGTACATAGACACAACATCCAGCTTTGGAATGAAAATGAGAATAGAGAAAGTAGGAGGGAACAAAGAAGGGGCTACTATCAGTTGCCTCAGACAGCTGTGTTTCGGTGAGGAAAAGAAGACGAGGTTTAGTAGAGGAGAGGTGGTGTTCCACAGATTGAAAATTACTACTACTAGTACTACTACTTCTACTGCTACTACTCCTACTACTACTACTACTACTACTACTACTACTACTACTGCTGCTACTACTACTACTACTACTACTACTGCTACTGCTGCTACTACTACTGCTACTACTACTGCTACTACTGCTACTACTGCTACTGCTACTACTGCTACTACTGCTACTACTACTACTACTACTACTGCTGCTGCTGCTGCTATTACTGCTGCTGCTATTGCTTCTGCTGCTGCTCCTGCTACTACTACTACTGCTACTACTTGCTACTGTCACTGCCACTACCACTGTCACTGTCACTGCCACCACAAACACAACCACAACCACCACCACTGCCACCTCCACGTTACTATAAGAAGAAAACAACAGCAAAACTACTGCTACCACTAACACCACCACCACAACCACAACTACCCATACACCACCATCACCACCACCACCACCACCACACAGTCACCACCACCACTACCACCACGACTACTCACGTCACCACCACCACCACTATCACGACTACCCAAACCACCATAACCATCATAACCTCGACTACCCACACCACCACCACCATCACCACCACGACTACCCACACCACCCCCACCACTGTTTTTTGCTATTTCTACTACTTCTACAAATATTACTACTCATAATAATACAATACTGAAAAGAAACCCACATTACATAGTACACTACACACCTATAGAACAACCCAATATAGAGGAAGGGATACGGTAAGCGGCTGACACGAGACTTGAAGAAGGCTTAGCGGACTTGAATTCCTGAAGTATGGCAACAGTGTGCATGGGGCGGTGAAGTACTGCTATATTCTATTGATCGTAGGAGACAAGCGAGACAGGTGAAACTACAGTATGGTCTAAAAGAGGAATGAGACCAAATGTTTGTCTTTTTCTTCCAAAGAGATCAAATGTGATTTTTCTTTTTTCAGTGAGACCAAATGGGGGCTTCATTCCCTCAAATGAGACCAAATGTGTTTCTTTGTTTTTTTCCTCATCCACTGTGACAAAAACTAATATTTCAATAAGATCAAATGTGTTTCTTAGTGTTTCATTCTCCTCCAATGAGGCAAACTATTTTTACCTATTCCCAATAAGGCCAAATGTGTTTCTTTTCATCTTCAGTACTTATGAATAAGTAGTACAGATAGTCCTCGATACTTGAAATCTCTCTCTCTCTCTCTCTCTCCCTCTCTCTCTGACACGTCACGCCACGCAAGCATTCATGGATTGCAAGGCAAGACTGGAGATGTGACAACAACTTTTTAGGGTGACCCTGGGGTCTTGTGACTGTGACGACGTGTGTGTGTGTGTGTGTGTTTCACTGTTTGATCTGCTGCAATCTCTGACGAGACAGCCAGACGTTACCCTACGGAACGAGCTCAGAACTCATTATTTCCAATCTTCGGATAGGCCTGAGACCAGGCACACACCACACACCGGGACAACAAGGTCACAACTCCTCGATTTACATCCCGTACCTACTCACTGCTAGGTGAACAGGGGCTACACGTGAAAGGAGACACACCCAAATATCTCCACCCGGCCGGGGAATCGAACCCCGGTCCTCTGGCTTGTGAAGCCAGCGCTCTAACCATTGAGCTACCGGGTGTGTGTGTGTGTGGAGTAATGTTCATGGGAAATGCCGTTAATGTAACGTACTGTGCCTGAAGAAGACGCTGAAACTGCAATTAGGGCGGGTGCATGCACACACACACACACACACACACACACACACACACACACACACACACATACACACACACACACAAGCGGGAGACCAGCATGTATGGCAAGGCGAAGGTCACAGGCAATTTTGCCTCCGACATTCTCATCACAGGGGAATAATCCTCCTGGTCTCACCATCAGGGTCGTAAACACAAACCTTAAAAGAAGGGGGTGTGGATATCAATAAGTCCACACACACACACACACACACACACACACATGCACTTATATCTTATTGACTGGAGATGATCTCTCCATATATTTTTTTTATATTCTTGCCTATAGCTCCTGTAGGCTACTTGAAGAATTCGTATATGTGGGAAGCTCTGTTAAGCTTCCGCCCATTAGTGGCGCAGGCAATTTTATTTATAGTGGTACCTATATCAGGGCCCATATCAGTACCCAAGCGCATCTTTGGTGTAACCACCTAAAACCTGGGTATCATGGTGACATGTATCTAATTTTAAACCACTCGATAAATGGTATAGCTTCCAAGTGGTATGTGGTGGGATTCGAACCTTTGCGTGGACGTCTGTCTTATCCCACGGTCACCACCTTATCCACCACACACGTACACACACACACACTCCAAGCAACTGTTACCATAACAGGGGGAGTTACATAAGTCACGTGGCAGCGGCCGTGTGGAGAGGCGGGTTGAGACTTAGCGATGTGGAGGGAGCCGTGAGGGGGGGGGCGCTGTGAGGGATGGGGTGTGTTGAACGAGGTGAGAGTAGAGAGGCGGGGAGCTCTAGAGGTGCATCACATGTTAGGCCAACTATAGCAGTGGCGCCGCTGACCTTGACTCTCTCACTCCCCCTCCCGTCACCTTCCTCCTCCTCCTCCTCCTCTTCCTCCTCTTCTCTCACGTTCCTTACTCACGCATCAATACAACCACCATCCGTTATACAACCACATCTGCCTTCCTCCATTACTCCTCTTCATCCTCACCCTCACTGTTATAATCACCACCACTATTGTAATCATTATTATTATTGTTATCATTATTATTATTATTATTATTATTATTATTATTATTATTATTATTATTATTATCATTATTATTATTATTGATATTATTATTATTATTATGATTATTATCATTATGAAGCGGCTCAAGGTCAGCCGCTCCTCGATCTGATGTTTCTTATTCTCTTGTTTGTTACTTTGATTTACGATGTATTGTTGAATATTCTTAAAGTCTGCTGCAAAGTATACTTTTTTTTTCTTCAACATTTTATATTACGACTATTTCAAAAGTTAAGATCATAATTTCAATGTCGTTTCGGGGAGATGTAAAGCGAGTGAGTCTGTTTGATATATTCCCTCTTCTTCCTTTAGACAGATTTCTTCTCCGTAGGCTTTTTAATACAGAACGAAACGACAGAAATCATATAATTTCCTTCTTAACTTTCGTCAGCATCAATGCGCAGTTCTTGGAAATCCCGAGAGTCTAAGGTAGAAAGATTTTTATGGGCTCTGAGACTCTTGCCAAATCTAAAGAAGAAAGTCATTTTTTTTCTTTTCATTACAGTAATTAACTAATTCTTCACATGGACTTAGCAAAATAAGATCCTTATCAGTGACTGTATTAATTCATGGTGTACGTAAAACATGCAAAAAGTACAAAAATATGTAAATAAACAAACAAGAATCTAAATACACTACGTCGAGATGGAAAAACCAATTATTACATTCCCTTTACTTCCATATGAATATGGAACCTTTACTTTACGCCTGTTAGTTGTGGCGATGCAGAGAGAGGCAAAGAAATTCTCTCTCTCTCTCTCTCTCTCTCTCTCTCTCTCTCTCTCTCTCTCTCTCTCTCTCTCTCTCTCTCTTACCGCCTCAGGCCACGGTTTGCTCTATACGCCACTCTGTATCTCTTTGTCGCCACTCTTCTCGTAATATGTTAAGACTAGATTTTTATGAAAGGAGATGGAACCCTTCCTGCCATCATCTGTTTTCCTCCCCAATCACTGCTCCTCCTTTAGGTTTTCCTCTACCTTCCTTCCTTCCTTCCTGAATGTAACGTCATTAATCTTTCATCGTCAAGTTGGTGTTGTTGTTTCCTGCGAAGAGTAAAAAGGGCACACCTTTTTTCCCTTTATCTACATTTTTTCCCTTTATCTTTTAAGAGTTACTAGTGACGTAGTCTTTCTTCCTCACTCTTGCTAGCTTTTTTTATTTCTTCTTTCCCACTTAGCGATTACTAGTTTTATGTATTTTTGTTACTTTCCTGGTTATTTCAAGTAAGGCTTTAACCGATTGTTGTTCTCAGTTTGCAGTAATTGCCTGTATGAATTGCTTTCCGAATACTGTTTTCGTTCATATCATTGAAAATAACTTGGAATATAGTCTTTTATTATCTCTTAGTTTGCAACTAATTTCTTCAAAATATAGCATTTTATTATCACTCTTAATTTGATGCTAGTTTTTTTTTCACACTTTCCCGTTATTCTTCAGTTTCCAGTTATTCGTTCTACTCGCTTTTTTTTTTCTCTCTAATTCAGCTCCTTTTCAGGACATCACTTTTTTTCCTACTTTATTTTTATAATTTCTGCTTCTCCTCTTATTTACTCCCGTGATTGTCTCATACGACATTAAAACTTGAGGAAAAGCTCTCGTTTCTTATATCTTGCCTTCATTTTCATAATGAGGAGTTTTCAGAACTAATCCACTAGATGTCACCGCTACTACATGTACTTTACTGACATGAGCCAAATTATCGTTGTATGAAATCTCAGGCGCATACAGATGCATAGAACATTGATTATTATGTTGCTGTTTACATTTTGTGTCTACTATAAAGTATCCTGTATGGATAATTTTGGGAGTTGGCCAAAACAGAGATATTTTTTTTAATTATCTTGTAATATTGCTATCAATATCTTAAATACAGCATATCACATTTCTAAAATCTATTGATTTTGACAATGGAAAAGGTAAAATCTTTGACTGTACTATATAGTATGACCCAGCTTAATCAGTAACAGTGATTTTCGTGGGAATTTTAGCAACGTTTTAATCAAGATAAAGAAGCGGCAAAACAATCGAGCAAAGAATAAGCACATCACTGAACAGCTGTAGAGTGAGGAGAGAGAAATATGTGAAGCTTTCCTCCTTTTCATGATATAGTGACATGGACATTACTGCAGGAATTAACTATTTGTCCAATAGTGTGTTTGTTAAGTTAAATAGGTGGGCGTCCCAGGTTGGGTTAGACAGCAACACACCCGCCAGGATACTCGAGTTGCGTATTCTTAATTAGAATCATTGTTTCCATTAACTAGTAAATTGAGCTGTGTAGTTTGGACTTTCAAGTGACACAGACAATTTGTTTTCATGTTTACTGTCGACTGGATTAATACACTTTCGATCAAAGGTGTACTCTTTTGGAAATGTAGAAATGATAAAATAAGTCTCAATGCCAGTTTACGAGAAAATCAACTTACGTAGATTTGTTCATGAATAGGATTTGATTTTGCCTGTGTTACTGCTTACAGGGAATTATGTAGAAAATATATTATATCGACTTATTG